>NC_137788.1:14290111-14512611 GCF_963383645.1 Muscardinus avellanarius
TAGATAAACAGATGGATATGCATGTACTTTATGTATTATATATAAGTATATGCATCTATTAGATAATAGACATATAAAAGCTAGTCATAGATTTGTCTATTATCTACATCATGATAGATATATCTAATATGACACATATATATGACTGTGATGGTTTGGATTTAGAATACTCCCTTAGCCCTCACAGAAACAAGGTAACCATGTTGGAAGTGGGGACTGGTTACTAAGGAGAGGGTTCCTTCCTCCTCCTACTCTCTCTCTCTCTCTCTCTCGTTTCCAGTCTCCATCATGTGAGAGAAGATGGACTCTTGTTCTCTCTTCTCTTCTCTTCTCTTCCCACCACCAGGCCCTGAGATCAGCAAATGTAACCCAGCCTGACATGGACTGAAACTCTGACCAATCTCCAAAAAAACTTTGAGCAAATAAATCTTCCTTCCTCTAGCCAGGCATGGTGGCGCACACTTGTAATCGCCACGCTTGGGAGGCAGAGACAGGAGAATCGCGCAGATTTGAAGCCAGCCGCGCTGGCTTAAGAGACCCTGTTTCCAAATAAAAAATATAAAAATAGGTCTGGGAGTGTAGCCCGGAGGTAGGAGGGCTTCCAGGAACCCCAGTACCACCAAAAAAAAAAAAAAATCTTTCTTCCTCTGAATTGTGTGGTCAGTTGTTTTGGACAATAGCGGTGAGAATGTTGACCAAGACAATGATGAATAAACTTGAAAAGGTGCTTAGCATCGTTAGGGTTTCAGTCTGCTTTCTCGCCTGTGATCTAAATACCCGGCACATCAAAACTGGAAGAAAGGTAGCTAGGGGCTCAGTTTCAGAGGCCTCAGTCCACAGGGCCGGCTCTGCAGCACAATGGTGGCAGCAACAGGATGCACAGAGGGACGCTGCTCTCACATTGTGCAGGCTGGAAGCAGACAGAGGGAAAGGAGGAGCCTGTGGACACATAGAGTCCCCAAGACCACACCCCCAATGGCAATGCCCCGCCCCCTCCATCCGTGCCCCACGTGGCTTCACAACCACCCAATAGACCCACTGAAATCAGTAACCCATCAATGGATTTACCCTCATGATTCAGTTATTTCACCATTTTTGCATTGCCCACACACGACTTTTCCAGGGGGCATTCTATATTCAAACCACAACAATTAGTCATTAGGGAAATGTAATCTAAATGACCAATGAGATGCCACTGCACACCTACTAGGATATCATGGGTTTTTTTTTTTTGAAACAGGGTCTCACGGAGTTGCAAAGGGCCTCACTAAGAAGCTGAGGCTGTCCACGAGCCGCGATCCTCCTGTCTCAGCCTCCCGAATGCTGGGATTGCAAGCGTGCGCCGCCACGCCGGGCTGGATATCATCTTTTTAAGACGGCAAGCAAGGACTGGTGAGGACGTGGAGATGTGAGGACGCTCATGCACTGCTGTTCAGAATAAGCAATGGAGCAGCCACGTTGGAAAACAGGTTGGCATATCTTCAAAAAGTTAACAGGGTTGCCTTACAACTCAGAAAATCCCACTGAAGCATACACCCAAGAGAACCTAAGAACGTATGCTGACACAAAAACATGCAGAAAAATGTGCATAGCAGCATTTCTCACAGTAGCCAAAAAGTAGAAATGACTCCAAATGTCTCTCTACAGGTAAATGGATACACAAAAGGTGATGCATCCATGCAAGGGAATATTACTCAGCAAAAAAAAAAGGAATAAAGCAGCCAGGCGTAGTGGTGCACGCTTGTCATCCCCACGCTTGGGAGGCAGAGACAGGAGGATCACGCAGGTTCGAAGCCAGCCGTGCTGGCTTAAGAGACCCTGTTTCCAAATAAAAAAGTATAAAATAGGTCTGGGAGTGTAGCCCGGAGGTAGAAGGGCTTCCAGGAACCCTAGTGCCACCAAAAAAAAAAAAAAAAAAGGAATAAAGTACTATTACCGGCTACAACATGGATGAAGTTTAAAAACATGGTCAGTATAAAGCCAGACAAAAAAAGACCATGAATGATTTTACTTAAAAGAAATCCACAGAATACACAGCTCCTTAGAGAAAGGAGATGAGTACCTCTCAGCAGTTGTAGAGAGAGAGGATGCTTGAGGTTTCTTTTTAGAGTAATAAAAATGTCCTAAGATTAGGTAATGATGATGGTTTTTCACAACTCTGAATATATGAAAAGCCACTGAATTGTAAACGTTAAAATGGTGGATTTTATGGTATGTGAGTTTTATCTCAACAAGCTGTAAGAAAGACACATACAGTAAGCCACAAGTGGAGGAAACCTCTCTAATTTGATAAAGTTTATCCACCAAAAACCTAATGTAAACATCATCTGTAATACATAATGAACCAGTAAAAATATAATCAAAGTCAAAAATTAACATGCCTGCGCTCCTTTCTTTATGCAGCATAGGACCAGAAACTCCAGCTAGCAAGATAAAACAAGAAAAATCAGATAAGGAATTCATTTCAAAGAAACAAAGGTATCATTGTTGGTGGCTGGCATGACTGTTTACAGAGAAAATCCAGGATGACCTATGCACAATTAGAACCAGCCAGGTACTCAGTGGAGGTTTCCGGACAAAAATGTGTTCTTAAATGCCCGGGATAATCAATTAGGAAACGTACCCGAAAGTTTCCAGTCGTAACAGCAAGAAAAACTCCAAGTTACCTGGGAATAAATCCGATGAAAGACGCAAGAGACCTTTATGGAGAAAATTATGAAAAGTTATCAAAGGACGTAAGATAAGACCTGAAAAAATGGAGAAATATAACGTGTTCATGCTTGGGGAGACTCCATATTACACAGATGTCAGCTCTCCTCAGAGCTAATCTGTGAATTCATTGCGATTCCAATCCGAATCCCGATGGAGCTTTTCATAGGGCTTGACAAACTGATTCTAACATTAATCTGAAGTGGTTAAGGGCGAAGCGGAGCCGGGATGAAAGAACAGGGCAGGAGAACTTTCCCAACTGGATATAAAGATTAACTTGACAGCCAGGAGAAGGTACAGAGCCTGCCCAGCCTCAGCCACACTCTGGGTTTGATCTCCATTGCTGAGAAGAAAATACAGAAAGAGAAAAAACGTGAACAATGAAAATAATACAGATGTGGGAGATAGACACATCTGTTAGAGGAACAACCCAGAAAGCTCAGGACCGGTCCCGGGCATCTGTGGGGATCTGATGTACATCAGAGGTGGCTTCAGGCACCAGTAGGGAGAGGATGCTGACTCCACAGACGGTGTTCGTCCACTGGCTCCTCTAACTGAGGAGTTTTGAATTTCATCAATCCCCACCTCATATCACACATAAAGATAAATTCCTAAGAGGGAAAAACACTTTTTTTTTTTCAGAACTGGGGATGGAAGCCAGGGGCATTCTACCTCCGGGATACACCCCCAGCCTATTTTTTATTCTTTATTTTGAAACCGTTTCTCACTGAGTTGCAGAGGGCCTCACTAAGTAGCTGAGTCTGTCCGTGAACCGCAATCCTCCAGGTCTCAGCCTCCCAAATGCTGGGATTACAAGCGTGCGCCACCACGCCCGGCTTCAAAACAAATTTTTAAAGCTATTATAAGGAGCCAGGCACAGTGGCATAGGCCTGTAATCTCAGTACTCAGGAGTCTGAGGCAAGAGGGGATCACAGATTAGAGGCTAGCCTAAGCTACTTAATGAGGCCCTCAGCAACTTAGCAAAACCCTGTTTCTAAAATAAATAAACCGGGCGTGGCGGCGTACGCTTGTCATCCCAGCATTCAGGAGGCTGAGACAGGAGGATCCGGGTTCACCTCAGCTACTTAGTGAGGCCCTTTGCAACTCAGTGAGACCTTGTTTCAAAAGAAAGAATAAAAAAAAATAGGGCAGGGGGTGTAACTTGGAGGTAGAATGACCCTGGGTTCCATCCCTAGACCCACGAAAAAAAGAAAGAAGAAAGAAAGAAAGAAAGAAAGAAAGAAAGAAAGAAAGAAAGAAAGAAAGAAAGAGGGGGTATTATAAGGAAATTTAGTTAAATATCTTTATCTTATAGAGTTAGAAAAAGATTATATAAACAAATAGAAAAGGATACAAATTATAATGGAAAAGTTTTAAATTTGACTACATCGAGTACTAAAATTTCTGTAGGCTAAGACAATCACAAAACAAAGTTCAGGCAGACGACCGCATTTGGAGAGAATGTTACAACAGAAAAAGAATAGTGTTCGGAATACACAATGCTCTCATAGACTCAAAAAGAGAAAGACAAAGAGCGCAATTAAAAATACTGAATAAAAGAAAGCTCAAAAGAAAATACAAAGATAACCCAAAGGACTGACGAAAAGATGTTAAGAATGTACTTAAGACTAAGCTGGTAAATAACATGGGTTTTTAAAAATATTTTATTGTGTGCATTTTAATTTTACAGCATATTGGGGTACAAAGTGTCAGAAAAATACGTGCACACAGCTCTTGTCACCCTCCCTACCGAGTCCCCCCTCCTTGACAATACTTTTTTAAAAACTGAATTGTAGCCGGGCGTGGTGGCTCATGCTTGTAATCCCCGCGCTTGGGAGGCAGAGACAGGAGGATCGCGCAGGTTCGAAGTCAGCCGCGCGCGCTGGCTTAGGAGACCCTGTTTCCAAATAAAAATGTAAAAATAAGTCTGGGAGTGTAGCCCGGAGGTAGAAGGGCTTCCAGGAACCCCAGTACCACCAATAAATAAATAAATAAATAAATAAATAAATAAATAAATAAACAAACAAACAAAATAAAATAAAAATTTAATTGTAGCTGGAATATTGGCGCACACCTGGAATCCCTATGTCCTGGAGATTGAGATGGGAGGATCACAGATTGAAGGCCAGCCTCGGCAACTCAGTGAGACCCTGTTTCAAAGTAAAATATCAAAAAGAGGTGAGACCCTGTTTCAAAATAAAGAATAAAAAAAATAGGGCTGGGGGTGGGGTGTAGATCGGGGGTAGAATGCCCCTGGGTTCCATCCCCAGCACTTCAAAAAATAAAATACAATAAAACAAAAATAAAAAGGGTGTGTAGCTCAGAGGTAGAATGCCCTCAGGTTCAATCCCCAGTACTACTACTACTAATAATAATAATAATTCTATCATACAGATCCAATTAGCCAAAAATGATTTCATCCCAGTATCCTCGACCAGTTGGCCCGTGCCGTGCCGTGCTGTTTGGACCGTGGCTGGGACAGTCACTCCGGGGCGTAACTTAGTGGTATGTACCAAGGCAAATGTGCGCCTGTTCTAGGACCCAGCACTTCGCTCTAGGTTTATAGAGACCTAGAAAACTCCATGCTCAGCCTTGATTGTGACCGAAAAAAAAAACCCAAAATGTTCTCCTATAAGGAGGGGAACTGATTACTGTTTTTTAAATGTGCCATGGTCATATGATAGAATATTATACATCTGTTAAAGGAATGACCCAGACTTGTGAATGTCAGCACGGATTGACTCACGTGGTGTTCAAAGCACGCTGTGCAGCGTTTAAGCACACAGCAGTCGTCACAGATTGTTTTTACCTACAAATACATAAGGCAAAAATGAAAACATGGGCAGACAGGCATAAACAGACCCACAATCACGGCTGCCCCTGAGAAATGAGGACGAAGACTGGGACTCGGAAGGGAATGAAGGAACTCCGTCATTATTATTTTGTTTTGGTCTGGTTTGGCTTCTGCATTTTTGCAGGCCTGGAGACCCAAAGTAATTTTGTTTTAATTTTCTTATTTTACAAAAGCTTGTGAATCAAATAGGATGAATGTTAACATCTGTGAATTAGAAGGGGTGAGTAGACGGGAGACACTCCTTCCCTCCCTCCCTCCCTCCCTTTTGGGTTTTTTTTGGGTTTTTTTTTTTTTTTTTTTTTTTTGGTGGAACAGGTATTCCTGGAAGCCTTTCTACCTCCAGGCTACACTCCCAGACCTATTTTTTTAATATATTTTTCTTTGGAAACAGGGTCTCTTAAGTCAGCGCGGCTGGCTTCGAACCTGCGTGATCCTCCTGTCTCCGTCTCCCAAGCATGGGGATTACAAGCGTGTGCCACCACGTCTGGCCCCTCCTTGTTTTTTAAATAAGAATTAAACAAAACATACTGACCTCTCCTTCCTAGAGGTGGAGGAGGAAAATAAAAAATTAAAATGATCTGTCGTTTCCTTACACCCTCTCATCTACATCTTGGGATAAGGATGATGAGAACCCAGAGAGCCTTGGTGGGTGAAGAGGTAATGCTTTGATGGGGTGTTTGTCTGCGGGGTACCGAGGACTTAACTCAGGGCTGCTCTACCACTGTGCTATATCCCAGACCTTTTTATTTTTTTATTTTGAAATGGGATCTTTCTCGCCAAGTCACTGAGACTGCCTCAGACTTGCAATCCTCCTGCCTCAGCCTCCCGAGTAGCTGGGCTTACCAGCATGGACCACCATGCCTGGCTCTTCGGTGGTGTTTCTATGGGTGAATGGAAGTCTGCCTCTGTGGTCCAGGGAGAGAGGTAGAGAGAGGAGATCGCAGGCAGAGGGGAAGACGCAGAGCTCTGTGCTGTGGTTTGCACGCCCTACCCTAAAACTCCAGTTGGAATGCCATCCCCATCGTGAGGTCTTAAGAGGGCGGAAACTTAATCAAACTATGGCGTTTGGAGGTCATTAAGGTTAAATGAGCCTCTGGGTTAAATGGGGCCCTAATCCGCTGGGACATGGCTTTATAGAGGAGGAGAGGCCTGAGCTAAGATGTGCCATGTGGCATCCTGTGCCACCTCGGGCCTCCACAGAGGGTCTTTACCAGCAAGAAGGACCTCACAGATGTGGCCGCCGCGTCCTGACCTCCCGGCTCTAACAACTGTGAGAACGAACCTTCTTCCTTTATAAATTACCCAGTCTGCAGCATTCAGTTATAGCAACAGAGAACAGACAGAGACAACCCAGAAACCTAAAACGGCACACCTGCTCAGAGAAGCTTTCAGGGAGGGTCCTGGAGGGACTGGGGAGCCAGGCGTAGGACCTCAGACTTCATCCTGTGGTCTGGGGAACTCAGGTGGCAACGTCCCGCTAAGTGGGGCCCCAGCCCTGCTTCCTGTGCACGGAGGGTTAGCGAGCTCCATTCCACTTGAAGCGAATGAAGGTGGGTCAGCCATTGCTGTGGCGGGGCCCTCTGCCTCGTCACTCTCCCTTTTTAAAAGCCGCGGCTCGAGGGCAGCTCATCCACAGAGACCATAACGGATCACTGGGCCCCAGGGGGTCAGAGAGGAGGGAGCAGCAGCTTGTAGGAGTTGTCCAGGATACCAGCTGCCCAGGGCCTGGAGGTCACTGCCCAGGGGTGACTGCAGTCCCTGCAAAGAAGAGGAAGCCCCCGGCCCCCAGGGAAGCGCAGCCGTGGTTCAACGTCCTCTCTGGGGACAGTTGGGCGGGAAGAACTCAGCCCCCCAAGATTTATGATCCTGCCCGTCCAGAGTCCAATATCAGGGCCACTTAAAATTTTTCATTATTTATTTTGAAATAGGGTCAGGCTAAGTTGCTGAGGGTCTCACTAAATTGCTGAGGCTGGCCTCAAACTTGCAATCCTGTCTCAGCCTCCTAAGTACTACGATTACAGGCATCCGCCACCGCGTTCGACTCGGGCTTGAAGCCTAGCGTCTAGCAAAAGAGGTACTGGGACAGAACCACATGTGGGCAGAACCACAAGGTGACTTTCACGGGCCCCTTCTTCCATATAAAGGCAACCATATTAGTGATATATGTTAAAACATTTTCATCTACCCAAAGTTTACTTTTTCCTTCTAACTTAAAAAAAAAAACTTAAATATCTTTATAAACCACTGGCACCGTGCATACTGTGTTTAATGAATAAGTCAGACTTGGAGGCACAACAAAGGGAGACCACGCAGGAGGCATCACAACAGTCACTGGGGTTGGTACTGATGCCGTTGCCATGGTGATGAGAGGCTGGGGCAGATGAGAAAGCTGTTGGGGAATCAGAACTGAACTCTAGGAGAGAGGGGGAAGGAGGAGGGTGGGGGAAAGGAGCCAGGCCCGGCCACCAGAGAAGCGCCTCGGCTTCCCACCCCTCGTGCAATATGAACGAAGGCAGAGCAGGACAAACTAATTGGAGCTATTTGCAGCCTAACTGGAGCTGCTTCCCGGCCCTCCAATGGGATGACCCTGCTCTGGGAAGAGGGCATCCAGAGCAGTTAGCACCGAGGAGCCCGCTCCCTTCCAAGAACGTCACTGCCAAATGAGCTCCCGGGAGAGCAGCGACACGGGCTTTCCGGAGCAAGGCAGGAGCAGGGAGCCAGCCCCCGATACGGATGTTCCTTACAGCTTCATCCATCAGCGGGCAGGCTGCCCAGCTGGCATCGGTGCCCCGTGTGGAGCCCACACCTCAACGGGAGGTGGACACGGCCTGGACCGCGGGCTGCTGTCAGCGTGTCGCTTCTCCACCGAGCTGAGCCAGCAGCTGAGGAGAAAGAGAAATGGATCCCAATTAGGTGCTGCCACAAGCTGTGACAGGATGGCAGGGGGCCTCTCCAGCTTCACACACACACACACACACACACACACACACACACACACACACCTCTCCTCTTCTTAGAAAGCTGGGTCAGCATCCACTGCCTCAAATGCTGTCCCCAAACCCAGCACTCAACTCCTTACCAAGCAGAAGAAAGCAAGAATGTGGGGTCCCTACACCCTCATCCGACAAGCCAACCTAATGATACCTCCTGCAACCATCCCGGGGTGACCCCCCTGAAATCCCCGCTCCTCTCCCCCCAGCACAGGCCAGGAACTTTGCCACGGGGAACCTATTATGACCAGCCCAAGGCCTGAACAACCCCAGTTGTTCTCAAACCTGAGAGCACCGGAGTCTCCTGGCGGGGCTGTTCAGATGCAGACTACTGTGCTCTGCCTTCGGGGCTCTTGGTTCGGCAGGTGGGTGGCCCAGGGAACCTGCACTCCCAGCCAGTTCCCAGCTGGCGCCAGCCTGGGGCCATGATTTGAGAACCAATACCTTTGCCTTTGTTCAACCTTATCCCATCTTGCACTTTGACCTTTTTACCTGACCTCTGAATCTTTACGTTTCTCCTAACTTGGCTTTTAACCTTGTCTTTCTACCCAAGCCCTTGTCTCCTCCAAAGCTGCTTTGACTCCAGGGCTAAAGGCTCCGACTCCCCGCCTGGCCCTTCTACAGGCTCACCTTACACCCTCTGCCCACACTCTGCCCGTCGGAGCGTTGCAGGAGACTGTCTCCCCTTCTTCAGTTTCCCCTTGATTCCCGAGACAGGATTCCTAGAAGGCAAAATCAGAGACGGGTTTCTTTATTTATTGACCGGTAAATGGCTCAGTTGACAAACTCACAGAGCTGAACAGAGGGCTCACATAATTTTTATACCCTTGATCTCTCACTTTGGAGAGGAGAGGAGTAAGTTTGAAATTTATTATACCTAGCAAGGTGCTTAAGTTAAATACCATCTCCCAGCTCTCTCCAGGCTCTCTCTTTGGTTTATATTAAGAAGAGCTCCCCATCATGACTCCGGGTTGCCTAAGAAACAGCTTCTGTGTCTTTCAGAAGCGTCTGCTCACTTGCTCGTGGGCAACCAGGGGGAGAGTTGGGGAACCCTTACTCTTTCCTGTCTTAGCTCTATACTCCTGACAATATTTCTAAGGCCCTGACTGGGTGTCCTATCTCAAGAGAATAACCAACGGGCACTTTCCTTATGTCTAAGAAGGACAGTGGGGTCAGCGATGCTCCATGCCCCCCTCCGGCCTCACCAGATGCCCTCATTTGCACATCAGTTAAGTGTCGGCCGCAACGTCTCCCCTGGTTCCATGACGGCCACGCGTGTCCCCAGGCCTTTGATGCCAGATCCCCCACTCCGCTCCTCTCTATTCAGTTTCTGCACGTGGTAGGGATGCCTCCAGCTGCAAGTGGCAAAGTGCCCAGCTACCAGGGCTGAATGAAGCCCATCGAGGTGCCTCCTTCACGCACTTTACTGTGTATTTTCCCAGAAGTCGGCCAGTGAGACCATCGAAGATTAGATCACTATCCGTGCATAAGCGTCTTTGTAATTCTTTCACCTGGATCTCAGGATTACAACACGCAGCCACAGTCCAAGCGTAAGATCCCTCCCCCCCAGGATGGTACTAAAGGCAGCACTCGGAGGCTGATGGGAGGTAGAGCTTCTCCCCTGGCCGGCTCCTTTCTCAGGGAGGAAGAAGCTCCCTCCTCCCAGCAAATCCTCCTACATCTCATCAGCCAGCACTAGACAGGTCACAGAGCTCTACTATCAAAGAGAAAGGTGGTGGTAAGGATCGGAACAGATAACCAAGACCACGGACCACAGCGTCCTTCAGAACCAAATGTCCTGCAGTATCCTGGGAGCTCCTGAGTGGCCAGCGCATTCAAGGCTATTGGACAGTGAGGCTGTTGGTCCATGACCGTCTCCTTCTAGTCTCGTGCCCAGCACACTGACTCCACTCACTCAACACGCACGCGTCACCCCAAGGTGATCGGGTGTGGCCCTCTCGGCAAGCTCTGTACGGAGGGCACGGTGGAAGGTGCCCGGGCTCTGCAGTCAGAACAAATCATCTCTGAACCCACCATTTTCAAGCTGTGTGGCCTCAGGCAACTCTCTTAGCCTGAGTCTCACTCTTGACCAAAAATACTGAGGATTTAATATGATGAGACATGCAAGGATGAGACATAGCCCAGCGAGGGCAACACTCGGGGAGGGACGTCAGAGCGGCAAACGCTTCCCGTGAAAGGCGTTCTGTTGAACACTTCACTGAAGCTGACGCGCCAGGTCTCAATATGACCCAACGAGGTTAGCACACCCATCATCTGCAAAGAGTAAACTGAGGCACAGAGAGGTTAAAGAAGTTGCCCGAGAACACAAAATAGAAGATGGCAGAGCCGGGATGTTGCCTCGGCCCTGGGCTCTCAACCCCTGTGCCATGCTGGAGTTTCCCCTGATCGGTGTGGCTGGGGCAAAGGCCCAGGCACCTGGCAGCAGGACCCACTCAGAAATAACCAGCATGGCGAGCAGCCGCCAGCCTGAGACGGCAGCCCCACCATCCAGAGGCTGTCAATGCTGTCAGCGCTCTCCATATCCCGGCTGATTGACAGCTGGACCCACGGACTCAGTCCCCAAGGACCACCCCCCTGATGCCAGCCCCAGCTTGACCTGGAGCCTCAGTCTCTGTAAACCCTCCCTGGACTAATTAGTCGAGTGGAGACCTGCCAACACGGCAGGCAGGCTCTCCTCTTGCTCACACTCAGCCCCTGACCCCGCCGGCCCGGATCCATAATGCATTTGTACGACTTACGTGTACCCTTGTGGGATCTCGTGTTGTGTATTCTCCACAGCTGGCCGAGTTGCTAAACAGCAGACCCAAACCCAGACCCACCCAGCAGAGAAACACAGGGATGGCCGTCTCCCCTGCAAGAGGACTGGCCCCCAAACTCCGCAGGCAGCTGACTCCCTTCCGATGCCAGCACCTGATAAAAAACATCCCGTTCTAAAATCAATCCACAAGTGTTCGTCCATCGATTGTGTTGACTTGTTTATATATATTCTATCTATCTTGTTCCGCCGCGTGCATAAGAAAAGCTCGTGGCGAGTTTCAAGACGCGGGTAACCAGACACAATAAATAGATGTGGAGTCGGGACAAAAGAAAGGCAGGGGTAATGTGAGGCAGAGATTGACCGAGTTACAGAACGCTGCTGTCTGCACGGTTGACTTGCAGCGCTTGCTGGGTACGAGCTCCCTACTGGGCAGAGCAAGAAAAACTAAATGCATCCACTCATCAGATTCCTGGGGCCCATGAAGGAAAAACAAAGCAGGTATTTGGAGAAGGAGCAGGACAAGAAAAGTCAAGGAGAAGAAGAAGGCCAGGTGGAGGGGAAGCCAGATGTGGTGGCACACAGCTGTCATCTCAGCTACTGGGGAATGGTCCCAGGAGCCACCCTGGACAACTTAGAAATAGCAAAAAGAAGAAGAAAAAGAGAAACAGCCCCAGCAGCATGGGCCGCAGCACAGGGGTCCCGGTCCTGAGATGAACCAGTGAAGCAGGCCCTGGATTTGGCCCAGGTTTTAGGGAGGGGTGCAGAGAGGAACCGCAAACCCAACCCGATCCAGCTTAGATCTAGTCCTCACCCGAAGGTCAGGCCCTGATGCTACCAAAAGGTTGCTCCCAGCAGGGCGTGGTGGCACACACTTGTAACCCCAGTACTCAGGAGGCAGGTTCGCGGCCAGCCTCAGCAACTTAGTGACACCCTGTTTCAAAATAAAAAAGAGTTTTAAAAATTGGACTAGGGGTGTCGTTCAGAGGTAGAATTCCCCTGCGCTCAATCCCTAGTGCCACAAAATAAAGGTTGCTTTAAAGTCCTGCCTGCCCTGAGTAAGTGGGCCTGGCATGGGGAAAGGGCTGGCACTCACCACCCCCCAGGCTGCTCACCTGGCCCCTGGGCGTCTCTTCCTCCTTGGTCTCACCTGGGTCCTGCCCCTGGCAGCTCAGGACTCAAGGAGCTGTAGACTCACCGCCATCCATGGGCGGTCCTCCCATCGTCCACCCTTGGCAGAAGACCGCTCATCTCGGGGCATGAATAAACAAAATGTCCCCAAGGCCCAGACGGGCCACCTCCCAACCAGTGATATGATTCCCCTGGGCACCCAGAGGCTTCGACCCTCCAGAGAAAGGAAGGGGCTGCCTTTTTTTTTTTTTTAAGCCTACAAAGTGCCAGGTATTGTGCACCTTAACTCCACCCAGGCGAACTTGCCGGATCTTCCCTCCGTGAAGTGCATACCTCCAGACCCGACACCCGCGTGGAGCCCAGGCTCTTCCAGAAATTATTGGATACTCAGATGTCTCAAAGATACCTGTGATCCCCACAAATACCTGTGACGATGCTCACAGTGTCCCCAGAACCTCCTCTACTCCCCTTCCCAAGTTCGAAGTCTGGGGAAATGACAGCAACATCCAATGGCCCGGGGTGCATGGGTCCCCTTACCCGTCTCTTCCCTCGTTCCTCAACACATCTCCCACCAAGCACTGCCAATTCTGCCTCCTACGTGGCTCTTGGAAAATTCTTTCTCCCTTTTGTGTTTTTGCCTCCCTTCCTGATTGGCCAATTGTCTACCTGGCTCTTTATCTTTACGTTTTTTTTCTGGTACTGAGGTTTGGACGCCCAAAGTATTCTGCCTCTGAGCCACACTGCCAGACTATTTATTGATTTTTTATTTTTTTATTCACCTATTCGTTTATTATTTTGAAATAGGGTCTCACTAAGTTGCTGAGGGCCTCACTAAGTGGCTGAGGCCAGCCTCAAACCTGCAATCCTCCTGTTTCGGCCCCCTGAGTACTGGGATCCCAGACATGCGACACTGAGCCCAGCATGGCCGCCTCCTCTTGCGTGAGCCCCTCTGAGAACTTCTTTTTTTTTTTTTTTTTTCAGATCTGGGGATGAAACCCAGGGGCATTCGACCTCCAAGCTACACCCCCTGCGCTATTTTTTATTCTTTATTTTGAAACCAGGTCTCACTGAGTTGCAGAGGGCCTCACTAAGTAGCTGAGGCTATCCGCGAACCGCAATCCTCCGGTCTCAGCCTCCCGGATGCTGGGATTACAAGCGTGCGCCACCACGCCCGGCTCTCTGAGAACTTTTTATCTGGGCTTGGAGCATCAACTCTGGTCTCAGTGCATCCTTGGCCCTGCAGCCAGGATAATCTCTCAGGACACAAAGCACATCTCTGATCGTGTCCATCCTGGTCAAAACCCTTCACTGGCTTCTTCTTAAGACAAAGACCCAGCCTCCGAGTGGAGGTCAACCCGTCCCCTGCCCACTTCTCCAATTGCCCCATGATGTCTGCTCCTCCCCAGCCCCATCCCAGCCACCTCTCCATCCTCCTCTGCCCGGCATGTTCTTCAACACAGGGCTGCCCTTTTGACTCTTGCTCACCTTCTTGACTTCCTCCCGGCCTTCCCCTTCTCTCAGTAGCTTCCCTGACCCCACAGCCTGGCTCAGATCCTCCCTGAGCTTTCACGGTGGCTTGCACCTGCTCTTCAGGGCCTTCACCCCAGCCAGGATGGTGAGAGCCCAGCCGGCCGGCTCCAGGTCCCCCTCACACAAGGGCAGCTGATTGGCGCTGGGCAATACTGGATACTGTTGAAAGAACCTTGAATAGGCTTGTGGTGGGTTAAAGAGTGGCCCTCAAAGCCATGATGGAATCAGATCTGAATTCCGGGAGCCTGCAGATGTGACCTGACTTTGGGTCTTTGCAGACAGTCGTGAAGATCTTGAGATGGGCAGATGGTCCCAGGTTATCTGATGGGCCCTAAATACCATCACACGTGTCTTAATAAGAGGACAGCAGCCGGAGTCTTGACCTTGACGCCCAGATAGAACAGAGAGGGACTTGAAGGTGCAGGCCTTAATGATCAGAAGAGCACGGCCACACGCCAAGTCAGGCCCACACTTGCCAGAAGCTGGAGGGGGTGAGGAAGAAATGATTCTCCCCTGGAGCATCTGGAAGGAACACGGCCTTCCAACACCTTCCTTTCGCCCCCATTCTACCTGAACCTGGACTTCTGTCCCCCCAGAACGATGCAAGAATAAACGCATGTTGTTAAAAAGCCACTAAGTTTGTGGGAATTTGTTACAGCAGCTACAGGAGCCTGATACATACTACGCAGGTGATAAAACCAAGCTCGGAGCAGCTAAGCCATTTGCCAGGGCCATGTGGCCGGTCCAGCCCTGCCTGGAACTTCCCTCAGGAAGCCCCTCAGGAAAGGACCACCTCTCCAATAGGGAAAGCCCAAGGAGGCTCAGGTCCCTGAATAGCAACACAGTGCTGCAGAGAAACGCACCCAACCTGCTCAGGTCTCCCTGCCGGAATCTCTAGACCCCACCCCATTGTTCCCTCCTTCCCATTCTCCTGCTCTTCCCTTCCTCCATCTCACAGGACAAGAGACACAAGTCCCGGGGCCGTGCAGAATGCAAAGCCAGTGTCAACATCACCTCGAAAGCCTGGCCTGCTGGCTCACTCTAAAGCAAGGGCCACCACCTTGCATTTCACCAGGCAACAGCAAGCCTGGGGCACAAGCTAGCCACAGGCTACGTGGCACATCTCCGTAACCCCCAAGGCGTTTCTGCGAGACAAGACATCCCATCCCCATCTTTTGGCTGGGGAAACTGAGGCTCCAAAAGGCAAAGAGCTTTGTTCAAGGTTGCTCAGCTAAGAAGTGGCCGTGTTGAACTTCAATCCGTGACTGTAACCTAGCGCTTTTCCTACCCGCCCCATGGCTACCAGTCCCTGCCCAAAGAGACGGCTGGCCCCTATTCAAAGAAGAGCCCAGGTGTCCAGCCTTCTCCAATCGTCCTCACCAAGTCTTCGGCCCCAAGTTCCCATCTATTCACCCCCAAAAATGAAGCACTGCTACCCCTAGCTGGCCCAGGCTCATGGGAGTCAGAAGCAGTAAGAGATACAAAGTTGTGTTGAAGGTAAAGGCTTCTGCCTGGGATTATTATTATAAACACTGTACACTCGACTCTTGGCTTCTCACGCTAATGGGAGGGAGCAGCGGTGCAGATAATTAAAAATGCATTTATAGTTGGCTTCAGAAAGAGTTTTTGTTCTCATGTTTGGATATGGGTGGGTCCGGTGTTCTGGGAATTCAGTGTGACTTCATAATCCTGCTGGGAAAAATAATAATGATAACAGACAGAAGACTTGAGATCAACAAGAAAGCCTCCTGCTCTCCGCCCAGCTTTTCCCCCCGGCTCTGCTGAGGATGGAAATATCACCTCCAAGGTGCATGGGAAAGCACTCCCCGCCCCAGAAGAACTTCAAAAGGAATGATGTTTTAAATCACTACATTTGGGATGGTTTGTTACGCAGCAGTAGGTAACTGATACACCCCACTGTATGTTCCTGGGATGTCTGCGTCCTCTCTAAAGTTTCAACAAATTCCTGACCACTCTAGCGCCCAGTGTTTTGCTATTTCTAATCCCTTCATCTGGTCCCCGTATCTCCCCCTACCCTCTTCCTTTCCCAGATCCAAACCCCATCTCTGTACCCAGCTATCCTCCCAGATACCTTATAAAACGTTCCGAGTACAACAGCCTATACCAAAGGTTGGGGCTGGGGAGGCACAAGGATTTTCATATCACAAGATCTCAAGCAACTTACAGCGGGTGCTAGAAATCTCTGTTCTTAAAAAAAAATGTTCAATCACTGACTGGCAGCTTCCTTTCCTGGCTGGGTCTCCCTGCATCTGCCTCCGCCCGCCCTTTCTCTGCTCTCCCGCGCCCCCCCCCCACGCCTTCAAATCCCGGTGCATGCCTGGCTGGCGGTTTAGCTATCTGCCATTTGCAGAGACTTCCCGCTCTGCGTCTTATCTTCCGCCCCAGAAGATTGTGAAAATATTTTTGCAAAACAAAGATAGTTTTCCCTAAGGGCCCTCTGATGCCAGATATTAAACTAATAGTTGCACTTTTTAATCCCGCTACAGAAGCGAGGGAGGGCGCTTCCAGGTGTCCCTCCCATGTCCGTTCTTTTCTTCCTTCTTATCTTCAGATCACTAACTTTAATTCAGGGTAGCTAATTGTCTGGGCTCCTTTGCAGCCCAGAGTGGACGGGAGACATCTTAAAGCCTTTGAGGTGTAAGCAGAAATCTGCAGACGGTTTGCAAGGGTGCTTGTACTTTCCTGATGTCGGTACTGCTCGATCCTCCTGCATCTTCCTGCCTAGGATGTAGACCCGATGTCTGGCAGTGCAGCAGCCATCTTGCAACCAAGAAGAAAAAGTCACAGGCCTGGGACGACAAGGCAGAAAGACAGACCAATTCTGCACTCTTAATGACCTCCTTCTTGACACATCTGGACTGCTGGATTCGGCACTCCATGCTCAGTGTGAAAAGTAAACCATTTGCTCAGGTTTTTCTGTCTCTGCCTCTGAATGCAAGCTTATCCGATCCAATAAGTAATCACATTTGGATTTCAAAAGACCTTTTTACTGCGGCTGCTTCAGGTAACAGGATGGCCACGTCAACCTCAAACTAGATATTAAACAAAGTTGCTGATGATGTCAACTAAAGCTTCTCTCCAGTATGCGTAGCTTGCTAGACTTGAGAAATTGTGAGTAGAAAGAAACAGCTGGGAACCCCTACCTCATCCCAGAACAGACAGAGCCTGAGCCCTCCTGGGGCAGAGATGTGCCCGTATCCACGTCAGTCTCCTCGACGACATTCCCTGCTCAGAGGGGACCCCTGGGCGCATCAGTGGAGCAACTGTGTGATGGTTGACACCGAATGTCCCCAGAGGGAGCAGGCTGGGAGCGTCTACGCCAGCCCTCTGTCCCAGGGTGGCCCTGAGGAGGTGGCTTCCGCTGGGCACTGGGCGGACGAGATTCCTCGGGGAGCAGCCCAGCATACCCCAGCATACCTGGTCCTCACGCCTGGCTGCGTCCCAGCTCAGTCACTGCACAGGTGGATACAGGTGGCAGGATATTGATTCAACGAGCTGCTCGTTTGCAAAATGACAATATCAACTGCTCCGTCTTATGGTTATAAGAATCACGTGGAAGGATGCATACCGCATACCTACCACCTGCTCACGGGGATAGGTGCTCGCTTTCCTACCGCTGCCGGCAAGGAGGTCATTTGGGTGCTGGAACCGGTCAGAGGATAGCAACCCAATGCATGAGAAAGAGAGAGGGGGACCAGCAGAGGGACCACCTGGCCTGGGGGAGCGAGCCCCAAGCTCAGAGCCCACAGCACCTGCTGGCCCCACTGGGACCCTCCTCGAACCCCCGTGTGCCAGGACTCGTCCACACGTTCCCCTGGCTTCTAGGTTACGGTAAGGCATGATCAGGGAGGGGGCTCCTGGACCAGAAGCGAGTGTGGGCCACCGCCCAGGCCTGGCCTCACGCTGCCCATCAGCCCAGGCCTCCCGGCCTCCGTTCCCAGATGACAGGGGACCCCTGAGGCCCCCCCAGAAAGGGCAGCTCTTCAGGGGCCGGACAGAGCCTCCCGCTGGAGCCTCGGGCCAGCGTCCCCACACCAAGCAGGGACCTCCAAGGACCATCTGGCCTCGGTGGGTCCATCCCGGGTGCGTATCCGAGACCGGGAGCATCGGAAATGAGCGGAAAACATGAAGTACACGTGACTCACTGCTCTGGGAAACTGAGCTGGACGGGCCTTCATCCCCTCCCTCACTCATCCCCTCCCTCATTCATTCCTTCCCTTCTTTCATTTCTTCCTTCCTTCCTTCCTAGTCAGTGACAATGTTGGCAATAACCCATCAGGCCTCCAGTGGCCCCGGCTTCCCACGAGGCCCCATGCCTGCACTGGATACAGTGACGTGAATAAGGTCTTCCTGGAGTCCACTGTCGGAAAGCAAAAGCAGAACCCAGAGCAGTAGGGGCTGTCACCGGGTCCGGAGGCGAGCCCCAGTGAGGAGGGAGACCCGGCCCCCCAAGCAGAGCCTCCAGCCTAGCTCTCCCGGGACTGTCCCGTCCTGGGAGCCCCGGCGGTGCCAGGCTCGCGGGGCCAGCTGGCCACCCCATGGGAGGGAGTGCCCCACACCCCAGCCTGCAATGGGAAGAGGACGAGGCAGAGGGACGCCGGCAGGGCAGGTGACGGCCTTCCCTCCTCCACCCCGGGCTGTGCCTCCCGGTCCTTCCTCCCCAGCCCAAGCTGTAGTGCGGGGCAAATGGCCGCTGCGTTCTCCGTAATCATCTTCCTCCACCAGCAGAGAGCCAGGGTGCTGCGTGCACTGTGCTCCCGGCTCCTGGGCTTGCCTTCCCTGTCACCCGTCTCCAGGCCAGCCAGAACTCTGGACCAGACGCCCCCTGGGCCGCCTGGGCTGGGTGCAACAGCCCTGGTGGGCGCTCCCTGGTCCTCGCCTCGGGAAAGTGACCCGCGCCGGCCTCCCACTCCACCCAGCTCCTGCTGCACTTGACGTATCGGCCTAATATCCCTGGAATTGTTTTTTGCTTTGTGTTTTGTTCCCTTAAACAGCCCCTGGGAGGCCCTGGTGCCTTGCTCTAAGCATGGACACTGTTAGCAATTGCCCCTGGTAGCTCCAGCCCAGCCACGATGATGCCCAAGCTGGGTTCCGGGGGACTGGAGGCTGGCGTCCTGCGGCCGAGGAGGGGGTAGGCTTTTGGAAGCTCTGCCCCTCCAGGAGCCAGAAGCAGGTCGGTGCATTAATCTGCACCCTGTTCCAGGTTCAGACCCAGAGAGGAACAGAGCCCTCCCACCAGTGGGCTGGCTCCACCTACCCTCCCCCTAACCGACTGCCCCCTCCCTGTCTCCAGAGTCTATAGTTTTTAAAATTCTTCCCCAAATAATCATTTGCCTAAAGCCAAGCATGATGGCACATGCTTCTAATCCCAGAATTTGGGAGGCTGAGACAGGAGGATCTTGGTTCAAGGACAACCTCAGCTACTTAGCGAGACCCTTTGCAACTCAGTGAGACCGTTTCAAAATAAAGAATAAAAATAAAAATTACGGCCGAGTGTGTAGTTCAGAGGTAGAATGCCCCAGTACCACACACACACACATACACACACACACACACAAAAAAAATAGATAAATAACCATCTGTCTTTCTCCTTACTCCCTTTCCGCTTCCTCCATAGACAGGTGGGCAGTGCCCTGGATGATCCCAAGGACCGGGCTCCAGCCAGGGTTGGTGCTCCGTGGACCAGCCCCCGACCCTGGACTTTCAGCATCTCCTCTTTAAATAAGAGTAAAACTTTCTGCCTCGCTCATTTCCCTGGGTATTCAATATTTACTATGGGGCAGACTCCCCCGTGATCAGGCTGGTGTAAAAGTAAAATCAGAGCAGCAGCAACCGCGATAGTATTAACCAAGTGCCAACCACAGCGCTGGGCGCCCCTCCTCGCCATCACCTCCGACGTCGCCTTCGCCCACCGCGCCGACGTTTTGCCCGGTGTGGGCCGTGTGACACGCTGCTGGCCCTCCACCACGAATGTCAACCCAGTGAGCACCCGCCCCAGTGCCACGAGAAGGACGCGCCCCGTTAGGGTTTCTCAGCCATGGACGCTGAGTCTTAAGAGAAGAGGTAGGACTTGCCCGAGGCCACAGTGTCACAATGCAGCCAGAACTCAAGTCCAGGTCAGTAGGACTCGCGAAGCCCAGCTCTCAACCATCACGTTCAACACCTCCAAAATATCATAACGCCGCCAGGCACGATGGCGCAGCGCTTGTGATCCCAGTACTTGAGAGGCTGAGACAGGGGGGCCGCTGGTTTGAAGCCAGCCTCAGCAGTTTGGCGAGACCCTGTTTCAAAACAGAGAATAAAAAATAGGGCTGCGACTGTAGCTCAGAGGAAGAACGCCTCTGGGTTCAATTCCCAGGACCAAAAAAAAAAAAAAAAAAAAAAAGATAAAAAATAATAATAATATAGAGTAACACATCTGAAGGTGGGATTTAAAAGCAGATAACATTCCACGAAGCTGACAGTGGGCAGCAGCGAGGCCTGGGATGCATCTCTCCTCCCTCACAGCCCTGGGATACACGCCTCGGGGTCCTTCACTCCCAGATTCAATCTGGGCTCTGCCGCTCGCTGGCTGTGTAGCACCAGGCAAGTTACGTCACCCTCTGGAGCCTCCATGTTTTCATCTGTCAAATTAAGTCAATGCACGGACTCCTCCAGGTTGCTATGTGGGAACTAGCCCGGTGGCCAGGGCGCAGACTCAGCGAGTCCTCGTCTCCCTTCCTCCCCGTCCACAGCCCTGGCCCCTCGGCCATAGAGTGGGGTCCTTGGTGGGACTTACACCCCAGGGTTCCCTGTGAGATCAGGCTGAGCCTGGATTCTACCTGGCTCCTCAGCTCGCTGGCTCCTCCCCGCCTTTTACCGTTCTTACTCCATCAGTGAGAGTCCTCCCGCAGAGAGCCTAGAGCTCCTCCCCTCAGGCTTTGCTCCTGGGGCAGCCTGACCTGGGCTGGACAGAGCCACACAAGGAGGCTGCAGAGAGTGGGGGAGGCCAAGCCCAGAGCCCCAGATCTGGGCCTGGCCTTGGCTAAAGAGGCTGGAAGAGCTGTGCTGAGCAGGGAATTCTTCCTGGAAGAAAGCTCCAAGCGCCTGGGGCTGAGCCGGGCGTGGTGGCGCACACTTATAATCCCAGTACTTGGGAGGCTGAGACAGGAGGATCACAGGTTCACGCCCAGCCTCAGCTACTTAGTGAGGCCCTCCACAATTATGAGACCCCGCTTCAAAATAAAGAATACAAAATAGGGCTTGGAGGTAGAAGGCCCCTAGGTTTCATCTCTGATACTACAAAAAAAAAAAAAAATACCATTGGGGGCTGCTGCCCCTCCTCACCTGCCAACCGGGGGATCGCCGAGGTCCCTGCCGTGGCGCTGAGCCCACCCGCCATGAGAGCAAAGGGTCACAGGGGACTGTCCCATGCGAGATGTCTCGGCCTGGGGCATGGCACTGCGCGAGCCCGCACAGCCTGCTCCAAAAAGCAAAGATGAACAGCCCACAGGACACCTGGTAAAGCCCACTCCGCCACTTCCCTGATGGGAGAGGAGCCTTGGGAGTGCCCCATGCCAGCTGTCACCTTGGTTAAGGTCCCTGGCCCCTCTGCACCCCTGGCACCGTGAGCCTGTGGGAACAGGGCCATGCCAGGCCCTGCACTCCAAGCCAGGCAGCCAAGGTCAAGCCCTGACATCCCAGCATCCCACTCCGCTCTCTTTTTTTTTTTTTTTTTTTTTTTTGCGCGATACTAGAATATAGCCCTAGGGCTTTTCTACCTCCAGGCTAAACTCCCAGACCTCTTTTATGTTTTATTTGGAAACAGGGTCTCACTAAGTTGCTGAGAGCCTCACTAAGTAGCGGAGGCTGGCTTCGAACCTGCACGATCCTCCTGTCTCAGCCTCCCAAGCACGGGGATTACAAGCTGCGCCACCACGCCCAGCCCCTGCTCTGCTGTCTTCTAAACGGGGGTGCCATCTCGGTGTTCATTTGTTCACCCCACAAATATATTTTTCAGCATTTCAGGCTCTGTTGAGTCTTCAGACCGTGCTCGGGAGTAAATAACAGAAACAGCAGAACACGCAGAGCCGGGCGACTGCGTCTATTGCAGGAGAGTCATGGGTGGGGCAAGGACCCAGCCCCGCGTGAAACCTCTGCCACTTCCCAAGCTGTGCGATCTCGGGCATGTTACACGACCTCTCTGTGCCCCAATTTCTTCATTGTAAAATGAGGGCGATGGTAGTGCTTCCTTGACCCGGTTCGTGGGAATGGAAGGGGAAGGTGCCGCTCTGGGGTTCCACACGGCACCTGGCTGGCTGTGAGCACCCGTGTGTGGTCGCCAGAGCTATTAGGGTGGTTTTTCTCCAAGTCCACAAAGCAGGGGTTCACCGGGGTTCAAGGAGGTGGAGCGGGAACTGGGGAGACTCAGCCTCTCCCGCTCCCCGCGATGGCCTCCGAAGCGGAGCCCCGGCCCCGCTAAGAGTCAGAAGCCAGCGAGCCTGGGCGGGGAGCCTTCCAGAGCGCCTCACCTGGGGGACCCCTCGGGGTATGCCCGGCCTCTCGCGGCCACCGTGGCGGCCAGCGGTCCCCGCTCTTCCTCGGCTGGTGGCTGTCATGGCATCTCTGCCTCCGTCCTCACACCGTGCCCGTGCGTCGGTGTCTGCGCCCGCGTGCGCACTCTTCCAAAGACACCAGGCCTTGGCTCTGCCCGCCCTAGGCCAGCGGACTTCATCGTGGCCGGGTACATCTGCAGAGACCCACAGAGAAGGGCGCGTTCTGAGGCTCCGGGGGGGGGGAAGAATTTGGGGGAGACGCGATTCCACCAAGATCAGTCAGTATCCCTTATTGTATAGAAGACAAAACAGACACCAGGAATGACTTGTTCCAGGTCATAGGGCCGCCCGAGGCAGGACCAGGACCCCAGCTCAGTCTGCCCGGCCCCGGCCCCGGCCCCACTCCTGAGGACCTTGCCATCTCTCTCCCGGACCAATGCGACATTTTACACAATTATTTCTCTCACCTCTGCTGCAGCCTCCTGGAACTGCAGCATTACGTTTTGACTTCTCAGGTGCAGACATCAAGCTCAGAGAGGCTGAGTGCCTTGTCCAAGGCCACACAGCACGCTAGTGAAACCGCCAGGATTAGAACCCAGATCACTCCTCTTCTGACTCCATACCAGTGCAGTTCTCCCTAAAATACCTCCATTTGTCCCTTGACTTAGTGACAACTTGAACCAGGAGGGATCACAAATCACTATCTCACAATTTGAAGATCTCTCTCTCTCTCTCTCTCTCTCTCTCTCTCTCTCTCTCTCACACACACTGGGGATTGAATCCAAGGGCATTCTACCTCTTCTGAGTTACACTCCCAACCCTTTTTATTTTTCATTTTTGAAACAGAATCTTGCCAAGTTGCTGAGGCTGGCCTCAAACCTGTGATCCTCCTGTCCCAGCCTCCCAAGTACTGAATTACGGGCATGTGCCACTGCGCAAGCTAAAAAGCCTTTTTTCAAAGCCAAGGATCTTCCCAGCGCCGGGAGCGGAGAAGCCAGGAACCCTCCCACCCACCCTCTCCCACCCCGCTCTGTTCCGCTTCCTCACCAGCAAGCATCTCCCTGAGCCAATTAGCCAGCCTGGGGGTCCCAGGGGAGCCCGTGGGTGATGGGCTTATTGATCAGCCGAGTGGCGAGCAGGAAAGGGAGTCGTTTAAGCAGTGTTCTCTGTGTCCAGGGTGGAGAGTAGGTTGTGTTTACTGCGGTGGTAATTGAAAGGCAGTGGCCGTCACCCCGCCTTATCCCCGCCAAAACCTAATTGCCAGACCAAAAACTGCTGGAGAGCTGGGGCCGGGGCTGGGGAAGTGGGGGAGAGGGAAAAAAAAGAAAGTTAATATGGCCCAGAATCAATAGCGAAGCTTTCACAGTGTCAGGCTCCACAAATGGAGCCGGAAGACAGGAAGCTGCTGAAAATTAGCCTCCGGGCAACTCGCTTTGAAAACTAAAAGCTGGTAAATGCGGGCGCAGAGGGAGCCCTCGCTGCCCCTTCCATCAACGCGCTTTCCAGGGCCCGCACGAGCCTGGTGCCGGGTCAGAGCTGCAGGCCTGGCTGAGAGGGCCCCTGGAGGGCCCTAATTTGTCCCCTTGAGAAAAGATTCAGGACACGGAAAGCCTGCGCTGGCCGCGACGCAGACCCTTCACATCGGCTCAGTGACCTTGAGTTCTGTCATCTGCAGGATGTGCGCCTGCTGACAGAGGGTAGAGGGTCCTGGGAAGACCAGGGAGAGCCCAGGGCTGCGGTCCCAGGTACACCGCCTCCTGGCTGGGGGGTGCTGCGCAGGTGACTTAGCCTCCTGTACCAGAGGGAAGTAAGGCTGGACATGGGGGCACACGCCTGTGATCCTAGTTCTTGAGAGGCTGAGATGGGAGGATTGCGGATTTGAGCCCAGCCTCAGCTACTTAGCAAGACATTCTTTCAAGGTTAAAAAATTAAACTAGGTTGGGGGCATAGCTCAGAGGTGGAATGTCCCTGGGTTCAATCCCCAGTACCAAAAGAATAAATAATGGGAAATGATGATGCCTGGCTGCAGTCTGTCCTCCCAAAGACACCTGCACCCCAGTCCCCGGAGCCTGCAGATGCTGCCTTATATGGAGGGGGACGGAGGGGTCTTTGCAGATGGGATTATGTTAAGGATCCTGAAACAGGGAGATTATCCTGGATCGTTTTCTGGGTGGACCCTAAAGGCCACGCCAAGCGCCCTTATCAGAGCGCGGAGAGGGGATCAGACAGACACAGAGGACGGGTGGTTTGAGGCGGAGAAAAGAAAAATTGAAGGGCGCCGCCATCTTCCTCAAGCAGAGGAGTGCAGCGGGCCTTGGGAGGGAGCGCGGCCTCCTCACGTGATCGGGGCCCAGGGTACTGACATCGAAGCACCGAGGTGTGTGGCCGCAGCCGCAGGGAACTAAGGTGCGGCTTTGCAGAGTCGGAAAGACAAGCAACACCAGCCGGGCGCACGCTTGGAATCCCAGTACTCGGGAGGCTGAGACAGGAGGAGGAGGAGGAGGAGGAGGAGGAGGAGGAGGAGGAGGAGGAGGAGGAGGAGGAGGAAGATGTACAAAATGCCATCCAACCATCCTGACCTCTCATGAGAGTCTTATCACTCACCCCCACCCAATTCCTCCAGACCCAGAGGGGATCCCTTGGTTGATTGGGGGGGGGGATCCTGTAATTGAGTGCAAAATATTATGCAGATATATATACACTGTATGCTTGTCTGGTTAAATGTCCAATCACTGTCAGACTCTCAAAGAGGGCTCGTAACCTAAATAACATTCAGGACCCCTGGAACGATCCTCCTCCGGCATCTCCAGCCGCGGCAGCCCCAGAGGCCAGCCGTGGGAGCGGCCTGCAACTTCCGGCCCCTGCCCGTGCCCCCAAGGACGACACCGGTGTCTGTGAGCGCAGGACACGTGTGAAGAGGCAGCATGAAGGTTGGAACGCCCCGGGACTCCAGAAGACAAGAGAGAGGCCCAGGGGGCTGCAGACGCCACACCTGCCGCCGAGAGCCACAGTGCGCACCTCCCGCTAGATCCCTCGCTCTCCAGGGCGGCCATGGCGGAGTATTCATGCCAGAGCTGGCCTTTATTCTCCTGGAAAACAGGTTGTTAAACATTTTCCCAGCATACCGCTGAAAAGCCCAGCCTCAGAGACAAGCTGTCTGTCCCAGAGCTTTGCAAGAAATCCTCACCACACAGATGCGCGTGCACACACACACACACACACACACACACCCCACACACACATGCGTGCACACATGCACACCATTTCCAGAGGAGGGAACTGAGGCCCCGACAGGTGATCTCCCTGCTGAAGCTGCACCAGGAATCGGTGGTGGTTCTTGGCCGTTGTCTGCCTCCCGCAGGGCCCGGGGCCCGGCAGTGCACAGCCCCACCATCCAGCCTCCTGCAGAGACCCCACCTCGACCTCAGCAGCCCCCACTGTGTCTCCTTCCCCCGGGGAAAGCCACAGGTCCAGGGTTAATGGCGGGCTTGAGAGCCGGGGAGGGAGGCCGCGGTGCACCGCGGCAGCCGCCCAGTGCTGCACGTCCCACGCCTGCCCTCTGACTCCGTAATTGGCACTTCCTCGGTAGAGCCATCTCGCGGAGATGAAAAATATATGTGTGTATGGATGTGGTAGGGATCCGCCGAGAGAGCTGAAATAGCAAATTAATGGTGCCGACTCCTTAGGAAAAGCTGCGAAACTGGGAGAAGGTGCTGGGGAGGGGCAGAGAGAAGGCTCCGGCCTCCCCGGAAGGTGGTCCGGTTAAGTGCCTCCTCTCCAGCTGCAGATGAGCCGGAGTAAGAAACGCTCAAGGAATTCATAACAGAGATGCTTGTTACCAAGCAGAAGCCTGCAGAATCCACACCGCCTGGGCTGGAGGAGATGAGAGTCAGGTTGCGGCACCTTCTGTAAGAAACGCTATCATATTGGAAAGCAGAGACGGTCGGCTCTGATGACCTAAGCAATTCAGCATCCAGGCCCCAAGAGGGAGAAGAGGAAGCAGGTGCCATCCGTCCATCCATCCATTTCTCTATCCATCCATCAGTTCATCCCCTTATTCATCTACCCACCCATCCATCCCTCCAGTGAATCATCCATCCATCCATTCACCCATCCATCCATCCTTCTGTTGACTCACACTGAGCTCCTGTCTCCCCAGGGCCTTTGCACATACTGCTCAGGCTGGAACACTTTTCGCTTCCAGTGCCCACACAAAGGATTCCTCTCAATATTCAGGTCTTAGCTCAAATCCACCTCTTTGAAGGGATCTTTCCTGACAACCTGCTTACGTCAGCTCTCCTTCTAGAACCCTCTGTGAGGAGTTAGAAGTGGCCAAGCAGCTTAGGGCAGAGGACTGAGAAATGGGGAGGGCTAAGAAAAACTAGAATGCAGAGCAGTAACAATGGCCAGACAGAGACAGTTCAATACCAGGACCTCAGAGGATGGGGCAGAATGAAACATCAGCCCTGCCCATCTGACGAGTTCCAAGGACAAGTGGTGTGCATGGATTCCAAGCGTAATCAGAAGGGAGAATGGGGGACAACGCCAGAAGGGGAAAAGCTGGGAGAGAGAGAAAACTGGCCAATCACGAGGGGGGTAAATTAGGGATTGAAACTGGACCATGGATATTAAGTCTCAGGAGCCACATGAGACCAATAAAACACGAAAGGGCATGAAAACTGGTCTCGCAGGAGCTTCAGCAGCAATTCTCCTAGGGTCCCCGCCCCTGCGTGGGGTCCTCTCTGGCGTAGCCTCCCATGACCCCTGGGGACTATGACGTGCGATTGTTGACACTGGCCCGGCCACTCCTGGACCGTGCCGAAGGCCCGGCCGGGCCCTAGTGCCCCCACCTCCCGACAGGCTCGCTCACTCCACTTTCTTTGGCTTTCAGTGAACTTTTATACTCTCACACTTACTTTTCTGTGGGTTTCATGCTCTGACTTTGCAAGACAAGGGCCCGGTTAGAAAGATCCAGCCGGATAACCTCGGCACTGGCTTCTGCCTACATGGTTTTACACGTTTGCTTTATTCTTTGTTCGCTGCCCAGTCCTCCCTCTCTTACTAGAAAGCACCGTCCCCCTGCCGCCCGGCCAGCGTCCAGGGTACGTAGGTGCAGGAGCCGGTGGACAAGCTGAGGCCCTGCTACAGGCCAGGCCCCTAGAAGAGACTAGTCACTTCCTGCATCAGTCAGGGAAAGCTATGTCTGCTGCATTAACAAGCTAGCCCAGGAGCTCTCCAGCCGCTGTAACAGGTGTGTGTGTGTGTGTGTGTGTGTGTGTGTGTGTGTGTGTGTGAGAGAGAGAGAGAGAGAGAGAGAGAGAGAGAGAGAGAGAGAGGAGGTGTTCTAAGTGCTGCCATGGAGACAAGGACACAGCACCAGGAAAGCCTGATGGTGTTCAACAGGGCTTCCCACAGTGAGCTGAGTTTTGAAGGAGACAGAAGTCTCAGGCAGCCACGGGGCCCGGGGGGTTCCAGGAAGAGGAGTCAACAGGGAGAGGCCCAGTGGAGGATCTGGGGGACTATGGTTGCTTGGTAAGAGGGTGGTGTGTCGATGTTGCTTTATAGGAAGTCAGGAGTAATGGTGTGAGGGAGGGAGCGGGAATTGGCATAACTGGTGGAGAGAAAAGAGAGAGGAGGCTGGTGCAGGAGGCCAGGTGGAGAAGGGGAAAGAGAAGGGGATGGTAAGAGGGGCAGAGGACAGGATTGGGATGAGGGATTGGGATGGAGGAGCCTAGCATGCCACCAGAAATCTCTCCAGGGACCCTGGCTGAATCCAAGGCACCACTGAGCCAGAAAAGTCAAAGTCAAAGCAGAGGCCAGCAGGGAGTGGGATTCTGTTCTGGGTCTGGTGAACTTGAGATATTTGTAAGACCTCCCCCTAAACACACACACACACACACACACAGACACACACACACACACACACGCACACACGCATGCACACACGCACGCATGCATGCACTAGACAACCCTGTCCTCTGGGTACTGCCCAACTGCAGCAACAGAAGAGCCTGGTAGCACGGGGACAGAGATGAGAGATGGCACCTGGGTGGCTGGGGATAGAAATCCTCCCTCCAGCTCCTCCTCCAGAGGTTGGGATGAGATCTGGCCATTGGTCCAACCTCTCATGTTCCAGATAAGGAAGCAGGTCCAGAGATTAGTTATTTCCTGTATCAGTCAGGAAAAGCTATGTTTGCTGCATTAACAAACAGTCCCAAAAATGTCAGTGGGATGGACTCAAGCCACAAGGCTTATTTCTTAGTGTTCAACGTAGCTGAATCAAGTCCTTGGTGGCTTGCTGTGTCCTCCTCCTCTTCCAGAACCCAGCAGTCTCAACCGTCATAGCAAAGAGGAAAGTCTCTGTGGAGTCTCCCATGGACAAGCATGACACCTAGACACCCCAAACTTGTCAGCAGGCCGCAGTCTCTAGCTCTACCCAATTCCAAGATTTCCCGAGGAGCCGTTCTCCACCTGCCCCAAAGGAGGGAGACTGGCAAAGTTGGGGACTGCTCTGATAAGCTTATAGCCCAGGTCACTCGCAGCAGAACAGCCTGGCGTTGGCCAGCAAGTGACCTCCAAGCCAGACATGGTGGTGCACACTTATAATCCCAATACTTGGGAGGCTGAAACAGGGGGATCCCAAGTTCATGGCCAGCCTCAGCAATTTAGTGAGGCCCTCTCCAACTTAGAACCTATTGCAAAATAAAGGAATAAAATAGGGCTCAGGGTATAGCTTGGAGGTAGAATGCCCCTGGGTTCTATCTCCAGTACACACACACACACACACACACACACACACACACACACACACACACACATCCAGTTGAGCCTTACCGCGCCCTGCATACAGTGAATCTCACTACTGGACCAGCTGCTGGCCCGGATGCCACGGTCCCACAGATGGCAAGTCTTAATCAAGATCACACCCTGCAAAGAGATGGGGTTGGGGTTGGAACCCGGGGTTTGTCCCTCTGCAGGACCAGCCGGAGGAGCGAGAGACCCCAGGAATCGCCTGACTCTGGGAGCCCAAACACCCCGCGGGTCCTCTCCGAATCCCACCATATCGTTCCTGAACGCCGCATCCAGCTCCATCCTCCGCTCTCCAGGGACTAGACGGTGAGACTGAATTGAATCTAAAAACCTGTCAAGCTGCGTGGATCGTGAGAAGAAAAGTGCCACACACTCTCCAGGTGTTTTCATTGGAAAAGGAAGGTACAAAGCCCAGAGTCGTGCTGTCTTTGTAAGCGGGACGAGCTCACCAGCTGGAAAAATGACAGCTCCCAGCCAGCGCTCAGTGCTAACGGCTCAGCAGCCGCTACCCAGCGCGGAAGCAGGCCCACTAATCGTGCCGCCCACGGCCCCCAGGGCCCGGTCTGTCCAGACGTTTTTCCAGTGGAATTAACACTCCCGCACTGCCTGGCTCTGAAGAGAACCAGGCCCCAAGCTCTTAAAATGCAAAAACACACGGCGCTTTCTTTATTGCTTAATTGCTGGTGCTGGCCCAGAGCCAGGCGTGTACTAGGTGCTCCGTGAACGCCAGCGAGAGAGTAAATGATGTACTTGTGTCTTCCAGCTTTATGGATTCACCTGCCCTTTAATATTCAAAAAGAGTGGCTCCAGGCACAGGCCGAGGACTCTTCTTGCTCTGAATCCCCCAAGGGGGGAAAGTCACAACTTCACTCTCTCCTGGCACCTGGTCCTTCTCTCCTCCCTGGGACCCAACACAAAAGCCTCATCCAGCCCAGCCCATTTGGCACCACTGCTCCCAGCTAACCCCGGGCTTGGGCACATGCATGTATCCAAAATCTGCTGAAGATTCAGCGACTAGTAATGGAGGGGAATTGCACTAACCTGAAATGTGCTGTGAAATGCTTTCTTCCACACAGAGCTGGAGATGGGAGCCCTCGCCAGTGTGGTCCCCAGCCCCGCCCTGTCCCTCTCTCCCTCCCAGGAGCCTCCCACCAGCTCTGGGCCTCTCTCCCCATCCCCCACTCAGCTCTTGGCTTCCGTTAGAGAGCTGATCCTCACTCTGATGCCCCTCTGGGACCCCAGCTTCCCCTTACCAGCCTGGTCCCGGGAAGCCTTTGAGATTCCTGCTGTTCCTCCTGGAGTGTGGAATTTGGGGGATCTGTGAGCAGGAGGCCTTAGGACAAAGATTTCTTTCTACCCCAGATACAAAGGGTGCCACCTAGCCGGGCATGGTGGCACACATCCCTATAATCCCAGCACTGGGGAGGCTGATAAAGAAGGATTGCCAGTTGAAAGGCAGCCTCCGCAGCATAGAGAGATTCTCAGCAACCTAGTAAGACCCTGTTTCAAAAACAAGAATAAATAAATAAATAAAAAGGGGTCTGGCTCGGAGGTAGAACGCCCCTGGGGTCAATCCCCAGTATCACTACCAAAAGTAAAAGGGCCCCACCTCCGCCTTCCCCTTTTAGCTGTCATGAAGTTTCAGGAACGCAAATGGCAACTTTTCTCTTCCGTCCATGCGTTTATCCTCACAGTAACCATCTGCAGGGTGCCACGATTCTTAACGCTTTACAGACAAGGAAACCGAGGCCCAGAAAAGGAGCTGTAGGTGGTAGAAACGTAATTCAGTGGCAGCTCCAGGGGGTCCGAGGTCCCCGCTGGCGGCTGCCCTTCACGTGGCACACGCCGTGCCTGTCCCCTCACCCAAAGTCTACACCCAGGTAACCACAGAGAAAACATGGAGGGCGGGCGGCCCTTCTCGTGCAAATGGAACCGCAGAGGATGCCCCACAGGCCGGGTGCCACTGGGGTTTGGAACAGCAGAGATGGGCAAAGCCAGAAAATTAACATGTACGGGAGGCCCGAGGGAACGTCGGCACCAGCCGGGCACTTTACACACAGTTATCGAGTTCACCCTAGCAAGCTTTCCACCACCTGCCGAGAAGAGGAAAATGAGGTCCACGGGTCACACAGCTTATAAACAGCCAGGCTGAGACCTGATCAAAGTCTGTCTGCCGGGCTCTGAAGCCCACACTTCTCCTCTCCATCACAACACCATCTCCAGGGGTACCCGTCTCAAGGCGAGCCCGTGGAGAGGGGCAGCCAAACCCTTACAGCAGCAAAACTCAGCAGCCGGGCACACGTGGTGGCCCCACTCCCACTGGCTGCTCTGTGGAAGGGGAGCGGTGCCCACATGCCGCCAAGCAACTGGTCTACCTAACCCACTGGCCTTCGTGGTTTCCCAAAGCCAATGTGGGAGACCCGGCCTCCTGTGTGCAGGCACCAACCCTGCGCTTTCTCACCCATCTGTCCCACAGAGAGCTCTGGCAGAGGGCTTCCCGGGATACCATTCTGAAACCCTACGGTGGCTAATGAATGACTAAATAGAGGAACAAAGGCAGTGCTACACACAGTGGCAAAATCATAGCTATTTGGAAGTGGCGTGTATACACACACACACACACACACACATATACACATACACACACATACATACACACACACACACACACACACACACACACACACACACACACACTTTACCCGGTCCAACCTCTCCGTCTCCACTCTGATGCTACCCCCATTTTATGGACAAGACTGTATTGATTGTTAATAAGAGCTGTATTAATTGCTAATAAGAACAAGTTTTCATACTTGGACAAAACAATAAAATCCTTTTCTCTGTCTCTAAGATGTCAGCCAAGGACTGTCGCCAGGGTTGACCTTGGTCAGCTGAAAGTCGGTTGTCAGTCCAGCTGAACACTGAGTGTTAAGACACAGACCTTTACACTTAGAAAAAGAATTATATAGACTCTCACAACAGTTTAAAGTTGAAAGATGAAAAGCAAGCTGTGTTAACCCAATATTAATTACTAATTACATAAAATAGTCATAGCCCCAAACCTCTATACTTTAAAAGATTATACTCCTATGTCTTTTCTTTATTATAAAACAAATTTTCAAGTAACTTGTAGCAGACAGATATAGGGAAAGGCTGAGAACTCACCAAGGACGCAGACGGATGGCGCATGCCTTAAACTTCAAAGTGGGCATGGACCATGTAGCCCCGACCTTGTAACCAAGCAACACATTTTGATCAGTGATGTCAGACCTGTCGGTCCCTGTGAGAATGACCATAAATGGCTAACAAAAAAGGCTTACCCAGCAGAAATGACCGGCGGGCCTGCACCTGCTATATCATGGGCTCATATCCCGGTGCCGCTGGGCTAAGGTCCGTGGCCAGGTCAGCAGTTCTGCCTGAAGCTGCGGGCAGCGGCCTGGCGTGGGTACCAACTGCTTCCTCGTCGATTTGACAGAGGGGAAACCGAGGCACGGGGAGGGATAGCGGCTCATCCCAGGCTCAGCCAGCTGCTTCTGGGGCTGGATCGAGGATTGAGTCCACATCCAGGTGGCCTCCCGCCCCACGCTTTCTCCGCTGCACACGCTTGGGCTTTGGTACCTGCAGGGGGTTCCTGGAATCAATCACCGTGGACACTGAGGGACCGCGGTACACGTTGGGGTGTCCAGGTCACGATAAAGACAAAAAGGACACTCACAATGGGGAGGAAGGAGAAGTGGTGACTTTCAACACTTTGCTCAGAAAAGGCTTTCCCGAAAAGGCGATACTGAGTAGGGTCCTGCTGGAGAGAGTGAGCCACGTGGTTATCGTGAAGAAATGCAGGCTGGGCAGCAGGGATGGCACCTGCAAAGGCCCTGGGGTAGGGACAACGGCAAGGAGAGGAGGGGAAGAAGAATGGGGAGGAAACGAAGGACACTGTAACCAGGGTGACGAATCCCTGAGAGGTTGCTCTGAGATGCCGACCATCTGACCAGGCTGACAGGGAGCCGGCATATTCACACCCAGCCCAGTGCCTGGCACACAGAACTCGCTGTAAGCGGCATTCATGGTTGCCCTCGCGCAGTGAGCGCCATCGTTAGGCTCATTAGTGAGGCATGGATGGGACTGGTTTTCATGGCAATTTCTGGAAATGCCCTGCATTCTGGACCCTGCTCCTCTAGAGAGAATGCCCCGGGCCCTTGGGAGCTTCCTTGAGGGACACCTGTTCACACAGGAGCTCCCTGCACCTCTTTAGAGCAACACCAACGTCTCTTCATCTCATGCAAAGGCTCTGCAGGGTGACCGGGGAGACGCTGGGGGTGTGGGGAGGACCAGGGAATTGAATCAATGGAGGTACCAAGCCCAGGCAGCCCTGCCGGAGGGAATTCAGCCCAACCCTATCTCCATAGGTGGGGAAGAGGCCTGGGGAGTCTGAAGGGGAGTGTGTTGGTCAGCGTTTTTATCTGTGACCAAAAACTTGACAAGAACAACGTAGATGAGGAAATGTTCTTTGGGGCCCACAATTTCCAAGGTTCGGTCCACGGTTGGCCGGCTGCAAGGCCGGAGGATGGCAGCAGCAGGGTGTGGCCAAGGAAAGCCGCTCGGCTCACAGCCGCGGGGAAGCCGGGAAAGCGAGAGAGGACGGACCAGGCACAGACACGCCTGCCTCCCCCTACCACACAGTAAATTTATTCAGACTATTAAGCTTTTAATGGATGAATCCACCGAAAGGGTTAGAGCCCCCTGAGCAATTGTCTCACCTCTGGACACTGTTGCGTTGCCAACATGTGAGCTTTTCTGACGCAGGACAGAGAGCAGGGGTGCCCATGAGGGGGACCAGAGAAAAGATGAGTAAAAAAGACAAGAGGGGGCTGCAGGAGGAGTCTGGAAGGAGCTTGCTCTAGGGAGCTACCCATCTGACGGGGGAGGCCCAGCAGCACCTGCCTCTGCCCTCTGCCCTCTGCCCTCTGCTCTCTGCCCTCTGCCCTCCAAGATGAACTGCCCCAGGAGACCCCCAGCATGGGAACCGCCAAAGTGAAAACCTTGCTTCAGAAATTGAGGCCAAGAAGAAACACAGTCACAGAAGGTGGCCGGTTGCTGATGCCGATAGAAGCGTCTCCAAAGGGGACATCGGGGCTGGTTTTAAAGTCCAAGAAAAACCACAGGCACAGAAAGAAAAGGAGCATCAGCCAAACCCAGAGAGAGCTCCGTCTTTCGAACACAGCTTTGTGCTAATTAGAGAGCTGAGACGCAAAAACACAGAACAAAGGAGAGGGCGCGGCGCCCTGTGACACCCGTGGCCCCTCCGCCTCTCTGTGCCCTGCACTTTTACACTGTGGAGTCGCCCTGTGGGTAGTTTAACAGCCATGCATTAGGTCATCGTGCGTGGCAGGCGGCATCTTGGCCTGGGGTTGCGGCGGGGAGAAGACCAGCCCCCTGTCCTCGCGGGGCTGTGGCCCACTGGGGGAGATCGGCACGGCATCCACAATCCTGTACCTAAAACATTTCCAATGAACAATAACTGCTATAAAGGAAGTGAAAAAGAAGAGCAAGGTGGGCAAAGCCAGCAGGGCCCCCTACAAGGAGGCCAGGAAAGCCTCTCTGAGAAGGAAGAGCTGAGACGATCCCGCGTGTGGAAGGTCCAGGGCAGCAGCGTCCCAGGCAGAAGGTGCAGCAGGAGCAAAGGTCCAGGGGCCAGGACAGAAAGAATGCTCGTGTAGCCAGCCAGGGCACAGCTCTGTGTTATCAGAACCTCAAGAAGAACTTTCTGCTTTTCAAAGAGCCACGAGCCTGGATTGGGTGATAGGGATTTATTTGTCCTTGAAAAGACATGGTGACATCCACACGGATTAGATTTACCCTGGAATCATCCCACAAGGATCAGGTTTCTCCAGCTACAAGTGCCACCGGGAGATGCGCGGCTCTGGGCTGGCAGGCGCCGGCCAGCTGGCAGCTCTAGAGCGGGCTATGCTCTGGGCCCCGTGGAAGCCCCCGGGATCCCCACACGTAGCAGCTCATGCGGAAAGTACTGCTGTTGTCCCATTTTTCAGATGAGGAAACTGAGTCTCAGGAATATAAAGTGTCTGAGGACGCCCCTCGGGTGAGTGGCAGCTGGGACCCCTACCCAATACCCACCCCACCCAGACGCTGCGGCGCCGCCTCCGCTCACCCAGCCGGAGGATGAAAAATGACCCTTCTTCCCGGAGCCTCCATCCCACTGATGATTTGGGGGAAAGATGCTAAGTAATTGGACGGAGAAGTTCACTAGCGCATTATTTTTATAACCAAACAAAGACAGATTGATGGCAGAAGAGAACTCTTAAAGAGAGTATCTTAAAAAGAAAACTCAAGACTTTGACAAGGATTTCTGGCCTCTCGCGTGGCACGGGAGTGATCCGTCATCACGCAGAGAGCAGGCCGGGGTCCAGGGAGCAGGGCCGGCTCCCGTGAGCCCCTCCAGGCCGTCTCCCAGGCAGGAGGGAGCCCCGCAGACACAGAGATCCAGGGACGGGGACCCAGAAGTCGTAGGAAGCCCAGCAGCGACGGCAGAGGACCCAGCACGCTGGGCCACCGTGTGGGGGACAGTCGCCCAGAGCAGACCTACCTCCCTTCTCCAGGACCAAGATTTTTGCTCGACACCATCATACCCATAACAAAGGGGGCAGCCTACCTGAAGAGGAGCCATCTAAATGACCCAGGGGAGAGGGGTTGGGCCCCGAGCCCGCAGGCACAGAGACGGGCCTGGATTTCAGTAAAGCAGCTCCTGGGACAGGTGGGAAGGGGGATGGAGAATGGGTAGGTCTAAAGAGAGACCTGCATGTTATGACAGATATTATACCTACCAGAGATCGTGGGGGAGGACGCGATTATGGACTATTTGTACATAGAAATATATTTATTTAAGCTGTCATGGTGGTGCTTGACTGCAACAGCAGTGCTCGGGAGGCTAAAACAGGAGGATTGCAGGATCGAGGCCAGCGTCAGCCACTTAGCGAGACCATCGGCAACTTCGTGAGATGCTGTTTCCAAGAAAATAAAATAAAATAGGGCTGGGGATATAACGCAGAGGTACAATGACCCGTGTTCAATCCTAAGTACCATCAAAAAAAAGGTATTTATATATCACGTAGATAAATATATTTCAGGGATGTTTCATGTCGATGGACCAAGTCAGGGGTGGGCCGGAGGAGTTTGCACCCTGTACACCGCCCCCAGCTCTGCTCGGCGACACGGGCTGTGGCTTGGCATCGGCCTTGGTAGGAATATTCACACCACAGGGATCGGCAGGTGCCGCCGATTAGGGTTTTTCTGAGAGCTGATTTAGCAGCAGACCCTGACCACACGGTGCATCGCAAGCTGGAAACGGGTTTTATCTCAAACAAATTCTAGGTGTGTGGTCATGAGCCATATAACTGTGTTTGGGACACAGACCCGATATGGACGGGCGGTGGTTCCATAAGATGGTACCAACTCAGCCGGGCACGGCGGCGCACGCTTGTAATCCCCGCGCTTGGGAGGCGGAGACAGGAGGATCGCGCGGGTTCGAAGCCAGCCTCAGCTACTTAGTGAGGCTTTCGGAAACTTAGTGAGACCCTGTTTCCAAATAAAATATAAAAAAGGTCTGGGGGTATAGCCCGGAGGTAGAAAGCCTCTGGGTTCCACCCCCAGTACCACCAAAAATAAAAAATAAAAAATAAAAATAAAAACAAAGCCAGCAGGGCGTGGTACCCTTATAATCCCCGCCCTTGGGAGGTGGAGACAGGAGGATCGCGCAGGTTCGAAGCCAGCCGCGCTGGCATAAGAGACCCTGTTTCCAAATAAAATATAAAATAAGTCTGGGAGAGTAGCCCGGAGGTAGAAGGCCCCTGGGTTTCATCCCCAGTACCACCAAAAAATAAAAGAAAAAAGAAAAAGATTGTATCAACTAGTAACACTGCAGATACTAGACAACTGTCTTAGTTTGTGTATACGTTTCCTCTGAGGTGTTCACACAGCAACGTTTCCTATCAGTACATTTCTCACACTGTATTCCTAGAATCCCTGTGTGTGTGCATATCCATAGATTATGTATATGTATTAGAGAAATTACATATGCAAGGTAGAGTATGTTTATTTAATAAATAGACCAACATAAATTATAGATATAACATATCACATATGTATAATTTATGGTTAGCTGAAGCCTAGAAAATTGCTATTCCAGCTGGATGTGGAGGCGCGCACTTGGAATCCCAGTACTTGGGAGGCTGAGACAGAAGGATCACAGGTTCACAGCCAGTCTTGGCGATTTGTTGAGACTCTCTACAACTTAGACTTTGCTTCAAAATTTAAAAAAGTAAGGCCGGGCGTGGTGGCGCACGCTTGTAATCCCCGCGCTTGGGAGGCGGAGACAGGAGGATCGCGCAGGTTCGCAGCCAGCTGCGCTGGCTTAAGAGACCCTGTTTCCAAATAAAAAAGTATAAAAATAGGTCTGGGAGTGTAGCCCAGAAGCAGAAGGGTTTCCAGGAACCCCAATACCACCAAAAAAAATTTTTTTAAGTAAAATAAAAAATAGGGCTAGGGGTGTAGCTCAGAGGTCGAATGTCCCTGAGTTCAATTTTCAATAACACACACACACACGCGCACACACACACACACACACACACACACACACGTTATTCTTCAGCTATTTTTTTATCTACCTGCAAAACGGCAGTTTCATATGGTTGTACCTAATAGAAAATTACAAGCACCCTAGACTGAAGGTTGGAGAGGAGGCAGAGAGATCTGGGTTCCAAAAGCAATGCCACCGCCCGCTAGCTGGGTGGCCCCAGGCAAATGGCTCGCCCTCTCTGAGCCCGTTTCCCTGCTGGGACTGCGCAGTCTGCAAAGGAAACCACAGGAGGAGAAGCCTTTCGGGTGCCGCGGCCTTTGGGCGGACACCCTGCGTGCCTTCCTGGGTCTCGGGAGAACTCTGCCTGCAGAAACAGACTCCCCGGGGAAGCATCTTTCTTGGTCTCCATCCTCCCTGAGTCGCCCGGCTCAGAGCGACGAGGTGCCAGCTGACAGGTGTCCCAGCCTGGCACCGGGCTGCGTCTGGCTGGAGACTGACCTCCCCGGGCCATCAATCAGCAGAGCTCTGGTGACTGGCGCCGGTGCCCAGGGTGACGCGCCATCGGCCGCCGGTCCCCCATCTCCTGCGATCCTCCGGAGGCGACGGCTCGTCAGCAGGACAGAGGCAGCGGCCGGGTGGCGCACTGGTCCCAGCGCTATTTTATTTTTTATTTTGAAACAGGGTCTCACTAGCTTGTTGAGAGTCTCACTACTTGCCGAGGCTGTCCTCAAACCTGCGATCCTCCTGTCTCAGTCTCCCGAGTATTGGGGTTACAGGTGTGTGCCACCACACCCAGTTCTATTCTGCCCATTTTACAGAGAAAGAAACTGAGGCCCAGGAGGGTGTGACTTGCCCGTGGCACATGGCTGCAGGCACAGTCGGATGTGACAGTTGGCCGTCTGGCTCCAAAGCCCACACACTCACCTGCTGTCCTGGCCGGGAACCTGTGTGCGCATAGTAGGTGCTGGCACACAGTAGGTGTTCTGATTGGATAACATTGCCAACTTCTTGTGTGTGTGTGTGTGTGTGTGTGTGTGTGTGTGTGTGTGTGTTACTGGGGATGGAACCCAGGGGCATTCTACCTCCAAACTACATTCCCAGCCCTATTTTTTATTCTTTATTTTGAAACAGAGTTATAAAAGGCTTCACTGAGTAGCTGAGGCTGTCCACGAACCACAAGCCTCCTGTCTCAGCCTCCCGAATGCTGGATTATAAGAGCGCACCACCACGCCCGGCCATTGTCAACTTCTCATGTTTTATTTCCAAAGAAGGACCCTCTTGACTGAGACACCCCCTTCCAGGACTTAGATTGAAGGCTTTGGGGCCAGGGTTACGAAAGCAGAGGAGCGCGGCCATGGCTTTTGACAGCAGACCCAAGCTTTGATCAGAAAGAGCCTTGCTGCGGTCCGCCACCCGCCTGCCCTGAGCCGCTGCCACTGCGTGGGGGACGACTGGGGCGGAACAGAAACCCAAGGAGGACGCCCCACGCAGGCAGCCACAGTGAGCCTGGCGTGTGGGCTCAGCCAGCCTCCCGAGCTCCCACCAGGGAGAAGAGCCCCCGCCCCAGCCCATTTCTCCTAAGGCAGCCTGAGAACTAAATGTAGGCCTCTGCGGGCCAGGACGTCTGCTGTGTGACCTCAGGCCGGTGAGCCGACCTCTCTGGGCCTAACTGGCATTATCACTAAAATGGGGATGTCCACGCCAACCTTGCCAAGTTGCAATACACAGAAGTGTCTGGCACCTAGCAGATGCTTAATAAACGGTAGCTGTCGTTTGTGATTTTGCTTAGCCAAGCCGCTGTTTCGGAGCCAATGACAGTTAACCCGCTTCAATCCCCGCAGCTGTTGGCCAAAATCTGCCTGGTTTCGCTGCGCCCAGGGGTTTGGATTCAGCCCGTGGCTTTTGGAAGACCCGGTTGAGTTTCACTGTTAGTTGTGTGCAAAGTGTCTGGCTGCTCAAACCCAGCGCGGCCAGCCGGCTCTTCAGAGGACCAGTCTCTGGGCTCAGTGGCGCGGGGCGTGCTGAAGGCAGCTCGCTGTTTTGTGCGCGTCTGCAGAACAGCCAGGTGGAGAGTGGAATTTCAGCTCTTTTTCAAAAACAAAGGTCTGGCTTGGGCACCGGCCCGGCTCGGCTCAACCCCAGAGGCAGCTAGTGTGGTGCTAAACCCACATCTGCCGGGGAGACGGAGGCGCTGACAGCTCGGGACGCTGCTCCAAGCCTCCATCTTTAAAAGAGCCAACAGGAATGGATTCGCTGCCTTGTTCTGGAACGTTCCAGGTGAGGCCATGGGGTCTGGAGCGCCGCGAACGCCATAACCAATACTGGAATCGCCTTGATTGATAGGAAGAACACCATGAGCTCATGGGAAATAGCCAGAGAAGGGCCAAGGCCCTGCTCCCAGCAGACTCCATTGTACTGGACAGGACAGGCCTCAACTCCTGGCCTCATAGCAGTTGAATGCAAAAAATTTGGAAGAGAACCTGAGAGGAAGGAGCCGGGCGTGGCGGCGCATGCCCAGAATCCCAGGACTTGGGGAGGCTGAGACAGGAGGATCGCAGGTTTGAAGCCAGCCTCAGCAACTTAGCAAGACCTTGTTTTCAAATAAAATGAGTAAAAATAGGTCTGGGGGTATAGCTCGGAGGCAGAATGCCCCTGGGTTCCATTCTTAGTACCACCAAAAAATAAATTAGTTAAGATTAAAATTATAAAATAAAAAAGGGCTGTGGGTGTAGCTAAAACGTAGAATGCCCCTGGGCTCAATCCCTAGTATGAAGAAGAGGAGGAGAAAGAAGAGAAGAAGGTAGAAAAGGAGGAAAAGAGGAGGAGGAGGAGGAGGAGGAGGAGGAGGGGGAGGAAGAGGAGAAGGGGGTTATGCACCTGGGGCTCCATCAGAGGCCCCAGGAAGGATCAGTGTGGCCAGGAAGGAGACACAGCAGGAGGCCTGAGAAGCCGTGGGCGATTTTCCCCCTACTGCTGTGTGGTCTTGGTTCTCGGTTTGCCCTCTCTGGGCCTCTTCCACCTCATCAGAAAAGCAGAGGGCAGATGTGGTGGTGGGCGGTGTGCGGCTGGCCCCCCGGGCTCCGTCACCTCCTCACTCCCGGCACACCACAGCCCCCCGGCCCTGGCCAATAATCACTGGATGAAGACGCGTCTCCCTCCACTCCCCCGCCATCTAATTTTCCCAAAGGCAAGCTTTTGATTAGAAAAGCGCTCTCCGTCATTACAGGATGTTCCTGGTGCAAATAACAGCCAGTGTGTATCTGATTTTAAAAGCATTGATCTCCAGCCCATTCCAATCCTAATGAGGCAGAGACGGGGAGAGAAGCCATTATCCCCACAGCCCACTGGGGAGTCGCTCCCCAGCCCTGCCGGCTGGGGCTGCAGCTACGGGAGGAGGAAGGCGGCCACGGCACCCACGGGACCCGGGACAGGAGAGGGAGGGCCGGGCGAGTGCGCCCACCCTCGGGGCGGCGCCCGCGGCCAGCCAGCCATGGTCAGCACGCATGATTTTTTTAAATGCAAATCTAGATTTTTATGTGAAATCACCTGATGTTTAAGTGCCAGCAACTAATTCAATAATTAAAAAGGAAAAACTACCAGGTAAGGCAAACAGAAACTCTCTGGGCAGGAAACAGCTGGCCCGGGGGCTGCTGGGCAGGGCAGAGGGCCTGTCCCGAGGGAGAGGTCTCCGTGCTTACCCCAGGTCTGCCAGGCTGATGGCGGAGACACAGCGTGTCCTTGGGAACGTCCGGTCCTGGTATAAGACACACATCTATCTATTTTGGTGCTGGGGATTAAAACTCTCTGGGTTCTACCTCTGAGCTATACCCTCAGCCTTCTATATTTTTATTTTGAAAAGAGTCTCAGTAGGGCTGCTGAAGGTCTTGCTACATTGTTGAGGCTGGCCTCAAACCTGTGATCCTCCCATCTCAGCCTCCCAAATACTGGGATTACAGACCGGTGTCACCTTGTCCAGGAATACAAATCATTGTGTTTGGGGTGGGTGCGGGGGTAGTAGGGATTGAGCCCCGGGGCATTCTACCTCCAAACCACACCCTTAGCCCTTTTTTGGTTTTCATTTTGAAACAGGGTCTCACTAGGCTGCAGAGGGTCTGCGGCGTGGCTGGGGCTAGCCTCAAACCTTCAATCCTACCATCCCCGTTTCCCAAGTACTGGGCTTCCGGGCGTGCACCGCCCCACCCACGGAGGCAAATCTTACCTTTCAGAGGCTTCCCCGGAGACACTCAAAAATGTGTGAATTTTACATAGACTAAGACCACTACATAGACGGCCCGCCTGGGGAAACTTTGGGTGAATCAGAGAGACCCCGGCGACACGTTCCTATAAACTCTTAGAGGACTGGCAGGACGTGGTGGCCAGGGTCGGCGGCCCAGGCGGGCGTGCGGCGGGCACAAACACAGGGCGAGGTGCCCGGGGGAGTCCAGTTGAATGAGAGGCACGGCCCTGGATCCCCAGAGCCAGTGGGCTCCCTGGGGTCGCCTGGGCCCACTGTCCTGCCACAAAGGGGAAAACAGGTTCTGGGGGGAAGGAGTTTCAGGAGACTTTGAGGGGGCCTGCTCAGAGGAGGAGCCCCTCCGGCCATGCACTCCCGCCGCCCCTCCCCAGGCTGCAAGTGGGGCCCTGTAGAGGTGCCATCTACAGCCCGTGGCTGCCCTTTGAATTAACCTTTAGACTGTGGACTGATGGCTCCATCCATCCATCTCCCACCGACAGCCCCAGAGGTCGGTGGGAAAGTGTGGTCCAGCAGGGCAGTTCCTGGGAGAACAGAGAGGGCCTGCAGACGGAGCCTCCCTGCTGGGGCGCAGTGGGGGCTGGGAGGGGGTGACCTGGAGCAGGCAGGCGTCCCGTCCCTGACCCTTCTCTCGACCCCGCGAGGCCCGGACCCACGAGCCACATCACAGGTACCTAGAACCGCGTACTTACCCAGGGCCACCCAGCCGGGAACAGCAACTCTGGCTAAAGAAAATTTATTTTCCCTAAAGAGCAGACAAGCCACATCACACGCCCCAGCACCTCCCTGTGGCCCCCGCCAGCCCCACACCCTCTTCACTCAAGCCCTGGGCACTCCTGCTCCCTCCTTCCAGAGCATTCCACCGCGTGTTTCACACCGCTGGGGACACGGCTAGGCTGCAGTGGTCGGGGTCTCGAGCACGGGGACCAGCCGGAGGACCCGTGGGGACAACTGGGCGCCAGCTCAGAACACGTCCCCTGGATGCTCATGAAGTCAGATTTTCTCCCTTGCATCACTTAAATTCTTCTAATTAAAGTCTAAAAAACGTATAAAGTCAGCCAGTATGCCTGTAATCCTAGTACTTGGGAGGCTGAGACAGGAGGATCGCAGGTTCGAGGACAGCCTCAGCAAATAGTGAGGCTTTCATCAACCTAGCGAGACCCTGTTTCTAAATAAGAAAATCGAGCTTGGAGTGTAATTTAAAGGTAGAGTGCCTCTGGGCTCAGTCCCCAGTACAATAAAATAATAATAATAATAATAATAATAATAATAATAATAATGTATCAAGGCGCCATACTTAGGTACCCAGCTCCGTGAACCGCGGCCATATCTCCACCCACACCAACGCCCAGACGCTGTCCCTCGGCCCAGATGGCTCCCACGCACCGGCGATCAAGGCAGCCTTTCCCAGAAGCTGGCGCTTTTCCGGCCTGTGCGGCGTCATCCAGTGTCACCTCTCCTTGGCTGTCATCGCAGAGCATGCAGCCGGTGCCACGTCCCACTTCCCAGACAGCTGCAACAGGCCTCCTGAATTCCGGGTGTCCACTGACACCCCTGCCTCCCCAGAGCCCCGCGGCGCCTGTGTCCCTCCCTTGAATCTGAGCGGCTCTGTTGATGACCTGGGCTAACAGCGTAGCAGAAGAGGCTTCTAGGCAGTTATAAAATGGCCTGCCTCTCCTCCCGGCCCTCCCCGGAGGAGGAGGAAGTTGCCCGGCCCAGCTCCCGGGCGAGGCCACGAGGGGCCCACCTTGGGAGTGGATTCTACAGCCGGACGGGCCTCTCACGGCGCCATATTGATCATTCCTGTAACTCCAGTGCCTGGGAGGCTAAGGAGTGGGATGGAGGTTTGAGGGTAGCCTCAGCATGTGGGAAGACCCTCATCAGCCTAACGAGACCCTGTTTCAAAATGAAAAATAAACAGGGGCTGAGGGTGTGGTTTGGAGGTAGAACGCCGTGCTGAGCAGACGGCCACCGTGCCACATCTTGCCCCGACCGAAACATGTGAGCAAAAGAAACAACTGTTTTTGCTTGATGGCACTCAGAGGTGGCTGATCATACAGAACAGGAAACTGGTCCAGTAAAAGATTTTTTAAGCAAAAGAGTGATTTTCAAATAAGTCTTCTACCTTGGAAATAAAGAGAGATACAAGCCAGGCAGGGTGGCACATACCCGTAATCCCCGCACTTGGGAGGCCGGGACAGGAGGATCACGGGTACTCAGTGAGGCCTTCTGCAACTTAGCAAGACGCTATTTCAAAATAAAGAATAAAAAATAGAGCTGGGGGTGTAGATTGGAGGTAGAACATCCCTGGGTTTCATCCTCAGTTCTACAAAAAAAAATTTTAAATGAAAATAAAAAAATACATAAACAAATAAATAAAATAGGGTTGGGGTGTAGTTTGGAGGTAAAACACCACTGGGTTAAATTCCCAGTACTGCAAGCAAATAAATAAATAGAAATACAACATAAGATGGTGAGAGAAAGAGAGAGAGAGAGAGAGAGAGAGAGAGAGAGAGAGAGAGAACACATTGGGTTTTATCATTAAAACATTGCGAGGTTTGTATTAGTTAGCTTAAGCTGCTATAACAAGTGTCACCCCTGCTTAAATGACTTAAATGGCAGCTATTTATTGTCTCCCGGTCCCACAGGGTAGAAGTTGGAGGAAGTTCAAGGTCAAGGTGCTGCAGGCTGCTATCTTCAGCAGGAGAGGAAGATAGGCTCCACCCCAGGCCTGGCCCCTGGCTGGAGGCTGCATCTTCCCGGTGCCTGCCTCGGCCTCCAAGGCGCCCCCTTCTCTAAGGACAGCAGCCCCGCTGCGCCATCCTGACTAACCACGGTCACCCTGACCTTATTTCCAAATAAGGTCACATGGCAGGTACAGTGGGGTGGGGGTTAGGACATCAACTAAAGGCGGGTGCAGAGGCCACAGTTCAACCATAAGGAGGCGGATTCTGCTCCGGCTGGGTCCGGTTCTCCCCACGGCCACCAGCCCATCTGCTCCTCTCCACAGCCCTCTCCTCCCCCCGGGCTCATTCCCGGGCTCCACGCAATTACAAGAGGCTTTCCGTGCAGGCTCGTGGTCCAGCAGAGGAGGTGGACACCCGACCCGATCCCCTCCCTCGGATCCTCTCCTTTCCCGGGCGTGGACCCCAGCGCCACGTTGGGCCCATTGCTTAGCCAAGGGAGGCCCAGCCTCCGCGCAGTCAGGGATGGGCATCAGGAACCCAATTCCGAGAAGAGAGATGGAGCCGGCGCCCACCCAAGAGGACAGCGCAGGTCGTGCTGGAGGCCTCGTGCCCACCAGCAACGCTCCTGCAGGTCCAGACCCCCGCCTCCCCGGCTCTTACGTCACATTTCCATGCAAATAACAGCAAGATCCGAGCCCAGCCTGGGATGAGGAGCAAAACTAATATTTAAAGGCACTTATTAAAGACACTCAGAAGGCCATTCGAATGTCAAACAGCTGTGCGCAATCCTTGATTTGGTAATCCGCGTGTTAATGAATCCCAGACATGCAGATTCAATTCTCTTTAAATCGCACGTGGTTTTAAAATGTATTTCTCGCCGGCGTGTCTGGTTCAGGATGAGGTTGGCGCGGCACCTGTGGGGCAGGTCCGCCGCTCTGGGGGGCAGAGAGGCAGCTGATGGGGAGAAGAGAGAGAGCCGGCGGCGGTCACGGGGACGACGGGGACCGGCGCGTGTGGCGAGCGCGGCCGCCACGTGGGCTCTTAAGCTTAGTGAATATTGGCTGGGACCCGCCGTGCGCCGGGCCCCGCCTGGGCACTGGGGACACAGAAGTGGAGACAGTAATCCCAGCCCCTGCCCTTGCATTCACGTGAAGGGGACAGACCAGGGGGAGGCAGATTGCTAATCACGGTGATGTCAGAATGCCCTGGGTGCTATTAAGGAAAGAAATAGCCCTGTAATGATGAGGAACGGGTTGGGGGCAGAGGAGAGTGAAGGAAGGAGGTTGCTCGAGAAAAGAGAAGCTGGGGTGAGGGGGCCCACGCCTGCAACCTGTAATGCCAGTCCTTGGGGAGCTGAGACAGGAGGATCGCAGGTTCAAGGACAGCCTCGGCAACTTAGCGAGATTCTGTTTCAAAGTTAAAAAAAAATTTAAAAAGGGCTGAGGGTGTAGCTTGGAGGTAGAATGTCTCTGGGTTCAATTTTCAATACAGGAGGAAAGAAGGGAGGGAGGAGAGAGAGACAGAAAGGAAAAAAATGAAAGAAAGAGGAAGGAAGGAAGGAAGGAAGGAAGGGAGGGAGGGGCAGGCTATGGCGGCACAGGCTTATAATTCCAGCTACTCTGGAGATTGCGTCAAGAGGATTCAAGGCCTGCCTGGACAACTTAGCAAGATCCTATCACAAAATAAAAATAGAAAGGGCTGGAGGTGTCGCTCAGTGCAGGGCACCCTGGGGTTCCATTCCCAGTCCTCAAAAATAAATAAAAATAAAAAAGAAGAGAGGCCGGGGACAGCGTGCAGAGGCTGGAGGAACAGGCCCAGCAGCCGAGGCCCGGAGGGGAAGGGCTCTTCCTGGGAGACCCCAGGCCAGGCACCCGCTGGCCTCCTCTGCGGCCTCCTCTGCGGGTCCCCGAGGCTGAGGCCGCTGTGCGTCAAGTTGCAGATACAGGGCCTGCGCACCTGCCTGACGGTCTGTTATTCTTTAAGAAAATATTTAGTGAAGAAAAAGAAAAACACACAAGCGTGCAAGAAATAGCAGCACACCTTTGGCAGAAACAGGGACCAGGGAAAGGACAGACCTTAAATATATTTCCATGGCTGTCGGGGAGGGCTGGAGCCGGGGATGAGGCCAGAGGACTTTTTAAAATTTGTGTGTTTGTTTTGAAACCCAGGGGCATTCTACCTCCGAGTCACATCCCCACCTTTTCATTTATTTACTTGTTTGTTTGCTGAACTGGGAGAACCCAGGGGCATTCTACTTCCACGTTATATCCCTAGCCTGATTTTTTATTTTTATTTTTTATTTTTTGGTACTGGGAATGAAACCCAGGGGCATTCTACCTCCAAGCTACACTCCAGCCCTATTTTTTATTCTATATTTTGAAAAGAGGTCTCACTGAGTTGCAAAGGGCCTCACTAAGTAGCTGAGGCTGTCCGCGAACCACGATCCTCCTGTCTCAGCCTCCTGAATGCTGGGATTACAAGCGTGCGCCGCCACGCCCGGCTCTTATTTTTTATTTTCGAAACAGGGTCTCACTGAGTTAGGTGCGAAGGACCTCGCTAAGCAGCTGAGGCTGTCCACGAACCACCATCTTCTGGTCTCAGCCTCCTGAATGCTGGGATTACGAGAGTGTACCGCCACGCCCGGTTTGTGTTTTGTTTTTAAAAAAACAGGGTCTCCCTAAGTTGCTAAGGCTGTCCCGGAACCTGCGATGATCCTCCTGCCTCAGCCTCCCACGTGCTGGGATTCTAGGCGCGCGCCACCACGCCTGTTTGGGTTTTTAAGTATCTTCCTGGCACCCTCAGCCGCCGTCACTGTCGGGGCGTTAATTTGTTCAAGACGATGGCGTCAGCCACCGTGATCTTGGCTCAGGCGGGCGAGCCTAGGAGGCGGGCCCCTTTCTCAGCCCCACTTAGCAGATGGGTAGCTGAGGCACTGAGAAGAATGAATGAATGGGTGAATGAATGAATGAGAGAAGACTGGACTCCACACGGCTGCTGAGGGGCTCACGGGAAGGAGCCCACAGAAGCTTCAAAGGCCGGTGCCGTGTGTCCCCGGCCAGGGTGGGAGCTGGCCCCTCCATCCTTCCCAGCCAGAGCCTGGTCAGGGGCGGTGACGACATGGCGGATCGGAGCTCGCAGAGGAAGACGCAGGAAGGAGCTGGGAGCTGCCCGGGCGGCCCCGTGTATCTTTAGCGCTCTCTGAACCTCAGAAGACAAGGACCCTGTGAGCCTCTCCCGCTGGCTGATGGAGGCCTGAAGCCTCCCACTGCTTGCCAAGGCCCTCACAGGAGGCATGGGGCAGGGCTGGGTGGGAAGGAGGGAGAAGCTCCGGCTGGGGGTGCAGCTGGCCTCAGGGGCTTGGGAAGGAAGGGCCCCCCCCAGCTAGACACGGGAGGGCACCCGGTCACTGACTGACTACGTGACCTCAGTAGTCCTCCCAGGACTGAGTCCCCTCATCCACAGACCACCTGGGTCATCTCAGCCCTCCCCTGGCAGTGGGACAGAGGAACGGCGCAGGAACTGGCAGCCAGTGACATTTGAGACAGGAGGATGGGAGGCTCGAGGCCAGCCTCGGCAATTTGTTGAGACCCTCAGCCATCTAGTGAGACTCCATTCCAAAACAGAAAATAAAAAGGGCTGGGGCTTGGACGTAGGAGGCCCCAGTTTGGTGCGCTCAGGCCTGGCACCAAAGGCGAAGCCTCGCCTGGTCTCACATCGCCAGGCGAGGCCATAGCGGCCCCCAGCGCAGGACGCGCCCAGCCCTGATCGGGGGCTGGGGGTCTCATGTTCAACATGCCCCAGGCATCACGCCTGGGAGGGGACGGTGTGGGCTGAGGGGCATCTCCACACCCAGCCTCCCTGCAGGGGTCCGACCCAGGCCCTAAGCAGGTCTCCCGGGGCTCTGAATCCAGCCCTTACCCACAGTGCTCTGAGGCCTCCTGTGTCTCCAGGCCATGGGGGGACGCCCTGGGTTGGGGGCCCCTTCCTATTCCCGCATCCCCCACCTCTGGACTGCCTAGGGTCTCCCCAGATACGCCACATGGCCCAGTGCCAGAGAGTGGAGGACTCCACACCCCGACTGTTCCCAGGCGGTTCCCGCCGGTATGGCGGGCGCGTGGCTGAGGCCTGTCTCTGCCTCCCCGGCTCATCTGTGTCCCTGGTTGGCCAGGTGTTTGTCTGTCCCCCTGGGGCAGGGCCTGCCTCGTCACGATAGATCCCAGGGACACGGCTGCGCCTCCCGTCAGTAAAGAAACCTGGTCACAGCCCTGCTGAATAGGGGGGCGCCGCCTGCGGGGCGTTTCCACCCATTTGTGGGGGAAGAGCTTGGACCCAGGATGAGCTGCTCTCCTGACCCGCCCTCCCCCACCTTACAGGGCCTCTCGGGAGCCCAGTGCAGTCTAAACTAGTGCACGCAAATGAGATGCAAATGCCATGCAAATACCAACGGGCTGGCTTACACAATGTCCTGGCCTCTGGGAGAGGTCTCCCGAGACAGTCAGAAGCTGCGCCCTCACGGGGCCTCTGGGTGCAGCTGGGGCGGGGCAGGAGAAGCCAGGGTCCTTGTCTGAGGTGGCCCCCGCTGTCCTATGCACGGGCCCCACCCTTCCCAAAGGCAGCCTTGAGTAGGGACTTGGAGCAGGGCTGAAGCCAGGTCCCCCTGCGATGCCAAGGACCCCCTACCCTTAACAAGCTGCACACCTATTACCCCCTCGGTTCCGACGCGGCCCTGAGCAGGAGGGATCCGGGAGCCCATTGTACAGAGAGAAAACTGAGGCTCAGCAGGGTTAAATAATTTGCCCAATGCCACACAGCTGACGGCGGGTCTGCCATCAGCACCGTGCGGCCGGCTCCGGGTCCCCGGCACCCACGTGCGCCCACGCTGTTCCACCCGGTGCCCTCTCTGCCCCCTCGTTCCAAGACCAGGCCTCCTATCCCGCCTCCCCGCGAGGTCCGCAGTGGGCAGAGCTACCCCGCAGACCTGTGGCTCTCCCCGCGATTTGGCTGCACCCTATTCAGGCCGCCACCTGTCACCCCGCCCGTGCCGCCTCAGCACCCGGCCTCCGGGCAGGGCTTCCTGCCTCCGAGCCTTTGCAGGTCTCTTCCCTCTCCCGGGAGCCCAGGGCCGCCGGCCATTGCTCAGTGCCATAAATCAAGACCTCCGCTCACACTGCACCCCAGAAGGCGGCCCCCGAGCCAGTTACCCCAACCTGGCGCCTCCCCAGCCCCAGTGACCTGCTCCTGGCTGGGTGTGTCTGTCTGTCTCCCTCCCCTTGGGCAGGACCCACAAGGGCGGGGGCCTTGCTCTCCTTCCCTGTGTGTCCCCAGCACAGAGCCGGCACTTCATAAATATTTGTTGAATAAATGAATAAATCAGCTAATCAATTGAACAATCCTCCGCAAAGGGGAATTTTGTATTTTTAAAGATGCTCTGGATCCAGAGCCTCCGTAGAGAGCCCAAAAGTGATGGGCACCTCCCTGCCTTCATCCAGTCATAGAGTCAGTCAACAAACACTTCCTGGGCTCTTGGTCATGCACCTGGCGCCGAGATAGGGCAAGAAGTCGGGCAGGTGTCCACCCCGTCCGCGGAGCTCAGCGTCCAGAAAAGATGCTGGGCAGCGGTGGACGAAGCGGCCAGGGCTACCCGAGCTGCTTGAGGGTGAGAGCCCTCTACCATCTCTGCCTGTGTCCTACTTTCCCCAGACTCTGAGCCCCAGTCTGGGGACTCATTCATTCATTCATTAATTCATTCATTCAACTTCTGCTCTCCAGGGAGTGATTCACCGTCTGCAGTATGTCTAGGTCTCAGGGTCTCCGTTTACCCCCCTGCTAACAGGGATAACCGTGGTATTTGCTCTGAGGAGGGGTTGGAAGGGCCTGGTCATGGTGCTGGGTACACACAGAAGAGCTGGTCACTGTTACCAAGCTGTACGCAGGGGCCCAGCTGGGTTCTGGGAGAGCAGAGAGGACCCAGACGCTCTCCACAGGACACTTCCAGAAGCCAGGCGTGGTGGCTCACGCTTGTAATCCCAGTGCTTGGGAGGCGGAGACAGGAGGATCACAGGTGAGAGGCCAGCCTCAGCTACTTAGCGAGGCTCTCAGTAACTCACAGAGATCCTGTTTCAAAATAAAAAGTAATAAAATAGAGCTGGGGATAGAGCTCTGAGGTACAATGCCTCTGGGTTCAATCCCCAGAACCACTATGTAAGTGAATAAATACATACAGAAATAAAATAGCCGGGGGTGTAGCTTGGAGGCAGAAGGCCCCTGGGTTCAGTCCCCAGTACCAAAAATAAAAAGACGCTTCCAGACACAGAGAGAACAGAAAATCAAGGGAGCAGGTGCTGAAGAACATCAGGACAGAGAGTGGGGAGCCGGGGGGACAGTGGGCTTGGGACCCACCCTGCGCTGCAGCGAGTCCCGAAGTCTATTAAGCTGGGTCCAACCTCTCCGTCCACAACCACTTCTCATTTTTGTGCCTTAAAATAATTTTTCCAAGCCGGGCGTGGTGGCGCACGCTTGTAATCCCCGCGCTTGGAAGGCTGAGACAGGAGGATCGCACGGGTTCAAAGCCAGCCTCAGCTACTTAGTGAGGCTCTCAGCAACTAGTGAGATACTGTTTCCAAATAAAGTATAAAATAGGGCTGGGAGTACAGCCTGGAGGTAGAAAAGCCTCTGGGTTCCACCCCCAGTACCACCAAAAAAAAAAAAAAAATCCCCCTGAAAGCTAACACTAGGCAAAAAATATTTCTGCCATGACTCCATCAGCTCTGAGACCTGGGGAGACCCCAGCTGAAGGCGCAGGGACCCTCCTGGAGCTGCAGGGGTCCCCCGCCAAGGGAAGAGGCGGAGAGAAGCCCAGGGCTACGGGGGGCCAGGCGGCCAGAGGCTCCTCGTCTTCAGCCAGAACCCTTTCTGCCAGTGAAGGAAACCTGCAAGCCACAGACGGACAGACAGGAGGGCGGGAAGTGGGGAGCCGGGAGCGACTGCAGCGGCTGAGAAACCAATCAATCCACCACCCTGGGTACAAACGGGGAAAGTGGACCCCCGGAAACTATGGGGTGGGCGATTCATGGGAGAAAAGAGCTGGCCTTCGGGTCTCCGGGCCCAGCCTGGGGTCTCCCGCCCCAGAAACGCAGCGGCGGCGCCTCGCCTTGACTCTGCTGCCCCCTGGTGGCCGCGGCTCCACGCTCCTGCCCCAGGTCTGGCCTGTCCCCGGTGCGGAGCCCACACATAGCCAGGGTCGCCTGGATAAGGAGCTGCAGAAAGAGCCCTGGGGCCCTGGCCAGCACCGCGGGTGGCGAGCGGGCTGCAAGGGCCTCCGGATTCTCCCGGCCCCACTTTGTCCCCTGGCCTCCCAGCTTGGAATCCCAGCATTCGGGAGGCTGAGGCCGGAGGATCGCAGTTCGCGGACAGCCTCAGCTACTTAGTGAGGCCCTCCGCAACTTAACGAGACCCTGTCTCAAAATAAAGAAAAAAATAGGGTACGGGGGTGTAGCTCAGAGGTCAGATGCCCCTGGGTTCCATCTCCAGACCCGCAAGAAAAATAAATAAATAAAAAATAAAATAAGGTCCACAGGAACCACCATCACAGGAGTTCAGGGAATCAGAGAATCAGGACCTGTGGCTTCACTCAAAGGACAAATGACAACTTCTCGGTAGCCCTCACGTTATGAGCGAAAAAGCTCCAGGATCTCTCTATACGCCTCCAGCAAGGGCTCGCTGCGCACCTACTAAGCACCAGGCACTTCTCCAAGCACCTGGGAGACCGCCGTGACAAATCACAGGTCCCTGCCTGCACAGAGCTGATTTCCAGCAGAGAAAGGAAGAAAATCAAAATAGTAACAGACTGGAGGATGACGGGTTTGAGGTCAGTCTCAGCAGCTTAGCGAGATCCTGTTTCGAAATAGAAAATAAAACAGGCCTGGGGCTATGGCTCAGAAGTACAACACCCATGGATTCAGTCCCCAGTACCACAAAGTAGTCGCAATAACAAGAATATTGTGTAGGAGGTGATAAGCATGTTGAGAGGGGGCTAAATATTGCTAGAACTTCAATTTTGATAAAGTGGTCAGTCTGGGCCTCGCTGAGAGATAACATTTAAGTAAAGACAGCCAACCAGACATGTGAGGAAGGGGAGGCCTGTGCAAAGGCCCTGTGGCAGGAAGGCTCTTCATGTTCTCGAGCAGCAAAAGTAGCCAAGTGGCTGGCCTGTGGAGGCAGCGGTGGGATCAGGGCCTCCTAAGGACTCTGAGGCTGCCACACAGGGCCGAGCAAAGGGGTTGCGGGACCTGGTTTGTGGAGAATGTACTTAGAGGAGCAATAGCCGAGGGAGACTAGCTAGAAGGGCACCCGGATGTGGCGCTCGCCCCGGGGGGGGGGCAGGCGGTGGGAGAGGCGGGCAGAGCCCAGTCTGTTTTGAAGATACCGCACTTTGCGTGGGCCAGGCCTCAGGGACAGACCTCAGGGACAGACCTGCGGTCGCCCCACTATGGGGCTGAGTCTCCAAGACAAAGACTTAAGCCTCTCTCTTGCCGCTCACCTGGTGGGGGAAGGTTGTGGGGAGAGGCCAGCTCCACACTGTCCCAAAGCCTGGGGCGGAGGGCAGTTAAGGGGCCGGCCCTGCCCGCCCCGTGCCCCATAAAGAGAGCCAGAGCGTGGGCTGATGGCCCATTAACAGCCTCGGCTCCCGTGTCCTCACAGGTTATAAGCCCGTAAAACCCGCCTCCTGAGCTCAGGATAGACGGGCCTTCCTGGGAAAGAGGCGTCCAGCTGTCGGGTGTCCTCAGGCAGGGCACGATGCATCTCACCCTCCTCCCCTCCAGCCCAGGCCCAGACCCCGCATCCCACCCCAGCCTCAGGGCCCCAGCACCCCTTCCTCCGTCTGCAAGGAGGGCCGGGGAGGGGAGGGTGTGAGGCAGAGAAGCTGTGAATGTATACAAGCTGTGACCACCCATCCCCCCCATCGGGTACACCGCAGCCCCAGCTCGCTGATAGCAAACTAGAGCCCAGCCCAGGAGGACCTGGCTGGAGCTGCGCACCCTGACCCCGTGTCCACACCCTCAGCCCTGCCCCCAAGGCCCAGGAGCACCTTGCCCTTAGCATCACGGCTGCTGCACCGCTGCGTGCCAGCATCTGCCACCTGGAGGCTCCCCTGCCCCGCTCCCGGGAGCCCGTGTCCTGTTCTCCCTCAAGCCTGACCTTGCTACCATCCACCCAGCAAATACGGACCATCCTGAGGGGCAGAGTGACGTGCACCCCAGTCCTCGGGGGGCGGAGACAGGAGGATCTCGGGTCCCGGGTCCATCTCAGCAACTTCTCAAGACTCTCAACTTAGCGAGACCCTGTTTCAAAATAGAAAAGGGCTGGGAATGTAGCTCAGAGGTAGAACAGCCCTGAATTCAATCCCCAGTACCAAAACAAAGAAACACAAGATATCTTGATGCACAACGTCCTCACGGCAGGCTCGTTCCCAGCTGGTGGTAGTTCACCCGACCCACCCAAGCGTTTTATGAGTCGCGTATTGTTTTTCCCAGGAAACTGAGGCACAGGAAGGTTAAGAAGCTTGCCCAAGGTCAACAGCCGGTGAGCGGCACAGCCGGGCTCTGAACCCGTCTCTGCAGCCACCAGGAACCACCACATCACCTGTTTCCCTTCCCTGGGTACCAGAGCTTGCCTCTCGGGGTCTCTCTCTGGAGGAGAGGTGGTGGGCAAGGTCCCACCCCCAGGGTCCGGTAGAGTTTCTGTTCCCACTCCTGGGCGACCAGAAAGAGCTCACCTGACGGCCCCGAGGGTCAGCTGCCGGGCATCCACTCGCCCACCCGAGAGCGCGATGCGACCCGCACCTGCATCCGGCGGACGCTGGCGCCACCTGGCGTCCTTCCGCGGCGCTGCAGCCTCTGCGCAAGGCCGACCTGCGGGAGCCGACCTTGAACCCAAACCTCAGGCCCTGCCGCCCTGTTTTCCCCTGTCCCCCCAGGCCACTGCTTACTCGGTATTTTTTTCAAATCAAGTCACGTGTTCTACACAATCTTCTCCTACACGATTTCTGAGAAACCCCAGGTTTGATGAGCGGATCGCATTTTGTCTGAATGTGCTTCCAAATAAATCCTAACTGCTCAATGTCAAAATTTATATTCAAGTCGGGCACGGTAATGCATGCCTGTAATCCCAGCGCTTGGGAGGCTGAGCCGGAGAAGTTCAGGTTCAAGGACAACCTCGGCAATCTGGCAAGACCCTGTTTCACACCAAAAAAAATCAAAAAGGGCTGGGGATGTAGGCCAGAGGATGAATGTTGCTGGGTTCAATCCCCAGTACCACCAAAAAAAAAATTATACTCGCTGGGTGTGGCGGCGCATGCTTAGAATCCCCAGCAGCATCGTGGTTCTCGACAGCCTCAGCTCTTAGCGAGGCCCTTTGCAACTCAGTGAGACCCTGTTTCAAAATAAAGAAGAAAAAATAGGGCTGGGGGTGTCACTTGGAGGTAGAATGACCCTGAGTTCCATCTCCAGTACCATAAAAAAAAAAATTATACTCAAACCAGGAGGATCGCAGGTTCAAGGCCAGCCTTGGCAACATATAATAAAAGGGCTGGGGGTGTGGCTAGAAGGTAGACGGCCCCTGGGTTCAATTCCCAGAGGGGGGAGAGAGAGAGAGAGAGAGAGAGAGAAGGTATTCAATGAAAGCAGCTAACATGTCAGCCCTCACACCACCCTTTCAGGGAGGTTGTCCCCTTATTATAGCTGAGGGCACAGCTGAGCGGGCTCGGCTCACCCTAGGCCTCCACCCAAGAGAAGAGAGAGCCCGTGTCCACGGGCCCCGGCAGGCTCATTAAAGCTTCCTGTGAACCAGCCCCAGATGGGAAACAACGGGAACATCGTCGGCAGGTGGATGGGCCGGGCGTGGTAGCACACGCCTGCGATCCCAGTACGTGGGAGGGTAAGGCAGGAGGACCGCAGGTTCGAGGCCAGCCTCAGCCACTTAGGAAACAACCGTCTCAAAATGAAATATAAAGATCTGAGGCTGTAGCTCAGTGGTAGAGTGCCCCAGCCTTCAGTCACCAGTAACACACACACACACACACACACACACACACACACACACACACACACACGTGCTGGAGAAGAAGCTAAACAAAATAAACACATCCTGTAAGAGTCCCTTCATATAAAACTCTAGGGCATGCAAACGAATGCATCGTGCTAGATCTAAGTAAGAGCATGCGGGAGGGGCTGCCGGGAGGCCACGACGTGACGGAGGTGCAAGGAGACTACCGGGGGTGACGACGTAGCTGTCAGCGTGGCTTTGGTAATGGTTTAAACAACTATATATATATATATATATATATATATATATATATATATATATTTTTTTTTTTTTTAACTTAGTTGGCAGCCGGGCGCGGTGGCGCATGCTTGTAATCCCCGCGCTTGGGAGGCGGAGACAGGGGGATCACACAGGTTCGAAGCCAGCCGCGCTGGCTTAAGAGACCCTGTTTCCACATAAAAAAAAATATAGAGAATAGGTCTGGGAGTGTAGCCCGGAGGTAGAAGGGCTTCCAGGAACCCCAGTACCACAAAAAAAAAAAAAAAAAGTAAAAAAAAAAAATGGCTGGGGCTCTAGCGCAGAGGTGGAAGCCCCCGGCCCGGTGAGGCTGCTCCCTAGGACACGGTCCACCGTGCCACATCTGAAACAGCTGTGTGCTGATGGTGCTGCCTCAGTTTCCCCTCTCGTACCATAGGGTCTGGACTAATTAACCTGTACGCCTTTTTCTGAAATTTTGGCCTCAGAGTGGAGGTTAGGGTAACGTGGACCCTGACAGTGTCTTGTGACCTGCCCAGATCGCTCTAGCCAGGGACAGACAGCTTCTGAGACTTTGGGAAGCTTAATACCAGACTATTGATTTTTTTTTTATTATTGGGAGTGAACCCAGGGGTATTCATTCTACCTCTGAGCTACATTCCGAGCCCCTTTTATTTATATTTATTTATTTATTTATTTATTTATTTATTTTAGTGTGTGTGTGTGAGTGTGTGTGTGTGGTATTGGGGGTGGAATCCAGGGGCATTCTACCTCCACAGTGGCACACATTTATAATCTCAGTCCTTGGGAGGCTGAGACAGGAGGATCACAGGTTCGAAGCCAGCCTCAGCTACTTAGTGAGGCTCTCAGCAACTTAGCAAGACCCTGTTTCCAAATAAAAAACAAAATAGGCCGGGTGTGGTAGCACACACTTGTTATCCCTGTACTTAGTGAGACCCTGTTTCAAAAGAGAAAATAGAACTGAGGTGTAGCTCAGAGGTAGAGGGCCTCTGGGCTCTACCCCCACTACCACAGAGAGAAAGAAAGAAGAAAGAGAAAGAGAAAGAAAGAGGGAAAGAAAGAAAGAAAGAAAGAAAGAAAGAAAGAAAGAAAGAAAGAAAGAAAGAAAGAAAGAAAGAAAGGTCACACTGAGCTGCTGAGGCTGGCCCCAAACCCGCGATCCTCCTGTCTCAGCTCACAAGCACTGATATCACGCGCACGCACCACGACACTCAGCAATCCTCCCCCTTTTGCCTCAAAATGCAAAAGAGTAAACTCACTGCTTCTCCTTATTTTTCCCTCCTGGCCGCGCTATCCCGCCGTGTGGAGGGCCTGACTTAATTCACCAGCCCCTCATTGCCGGGCTGGGTCATTTCCCACCGCTGCATAGACGCCGTGAGGGGTGACTTTGGAGACAGGGGTCATTTCGCGTCCGTGTCGGTATCTCGGGGGGACACGTGGGGAGTCACTGGTCAGAGAGAACAAGCATTTGAACTCTGGAAGGTTCTTGCCACGGTACCCGCCACCCCGCCATCACGGTGCCCACACACCTCAGAGACGGCCCCACCAGCCAGACAGGAGGATGCCTATTTCTCCCACAATCCCCAGTAGAAGATGCCCCGCCCTGTCGGGTCCCGGCCAGGCCGATGAAGGAGATGCCCCGTGCGGACACTGGTCTCACGGGAGCCACAGAGCGTCTCTGGCCGGGTCTCGCACGGTGGGGTCTCCTCGGCCGCCGACTGGCCGCATCCTTTGCCCGTTTCTAGTCGGGGTGGTTGGACCGTCTCATCAGTGCCCGGTGACCCTCCTCCTTCCCTGTGAGCTGCGGGTGTGTTCTCCCTGTGGGTCATTGTTCTGACGTTGCTCACACATTACTGGCATTTTTTCTCAGCAGAATTAATGTGCTTTCTTGCAGACTATTTTCTGTTTGGGTATAACTAAATATATCAATCTTTTTAATAACCTCTAGATTTTTGAGTTATCATTAAAAAGCTGGACCCCGTACACATAAAAGTGTGTGCGTATGTGTGTGTGTTTGTATGTGTGTGTTGCTAGGAATCGAAAATTCTACCTCCAAATTACACCACCCCCAGCATTTCCCGTTTTCGTTATGAAACAGGGTTTCACTAAGTTGCCAAGGCTGGCCTCGAACCCGGCATCCTTCTGTCTCAGCCTCCCAAGGACTGGGATGATAGCGTGGACCATCACACCTGACACACACACACACACACACACACACACACACACACACACACACACCTGAATGTCACAAAGGAATTCTCCGACACTTCCTTCTTCCTTCTAAAATACTTATGGTTTCACTCTCAAACTTAACGTCTTTAAAGTTTTTAAATATTACCCCCAGGTCAGAGCATAGCAGGCAAGTATTCTGCCACTGAGCTACATCCCCAACTCCACACTTGCATCTTGGATTCCTTTGAAATTTATTTTAGCTATAAAGTAGAAAACCCAGCCAGGCATGGTGGCGCATGTTTGTAATCCCAGTACTTGGGAGGCGGCCAGCCTTCGGCTACTCAGTGCGGCCCTCCACAACTTTTTGAGAACCTGTTTCAAAATAAAGAATAAAAAATAGGGCTGGGAGTGTAGCTTGGAGGAAGAATGCCCCTCGGTTCCACCCCGAGTTCTACAAAAATAAATAAGTAAATAAGAATCCCGAACTTTTTTTTTTGGGGGGGGGGTAAGTTATCCATTCATCCCAGCACCTTGTATTGAAAAATGTGGCTTTTTCCCACTGGTTTGATGTCTTAACTACATCAAATACTAAATACCGACCTGAACGTAGACCTCTGTCTGGTTTTCTGTTATATTTCATTTTCTGCATGGGAATTCATGGGTCAAAACCACACTGAGCCGGGCACTGTAGAGCACGCCTGTAATCTCAGGACTTACGAGGCTGAAACAGGACCACAGGTTCGAAGCCAGCCTCAGCAACTTAGTGAGGCCCTGTTTCTGAATGAACACATAAAATAAAATAGAGCTGGAGGTTTGTATAGCTCAGGGGTAGAATTCCTCTGGGTGTAATCTCCAATATCACAAAAAACAACAAAACAAACAAAAAACCCACAGTGAGTTTTTATGTGTTGCGTGTATTGTGGTGCTGGGGATGGAAGCCAGGGCCTCAAGGGAGCTGGGCAAGTGCCCTGTCAGTCAGCTCCATCCCAGCCCAAAAAAACTGCTCCAGTGATCCAAGCTCCATGCCCTGGTTGGTCCTTGATTTTTTTTTTAATTTTTTAATTTTTTTTTTTTTTTTTTTTGCAGTACTGGGGGTGGAACCCAGGGGCATTCTACCTCCGAGCTACAACTCCAGCCCTATCTTTTTATTCTTTATTTTGAAACAGGGTCTCACTGAGTTGCAGAGGGCCTCACTAAGTAGCCGAGGCTGGCCGTGAACCGAGATCCTCCTGTCTCAGCCTCCTGAATGCTGGGATTACAAGCGTGCGCCACCACGCCCAGCCGTGGTCCTTCCCTTTGACACTCTCTCTCTTTCCAGAATTTCCTTAGGTATGCTTACCAGTTAATTTTTCATATGAGCTTCGGGATAAACAAAACTCCTTGAACAAAAACTGTTGATTTTTTTTTATCAGAATCAAAGAATAATTATCAATTAGCTCAGAGAGAATTAAAATGTCACGGTGCTGAGTCTCCTTCCTGAAACATGATGTCTGTTTCCACATGTGCACATTCTTTTATCTTCTAGTAGTTTTGTTAATTAAAATATTTATTGGCTCCAGCTTAGCGAGACCTTCAGCAACTTAGCAAGATGCCTGTTTTAAAATTAAAAAGTAAGCCGGGCGTGGCGGCGCACGCTTGTAATCCCCGCGCTTGGGAGGCTGAGACAGGAGGATCGCGTGGGTTCGAAGCCAGCCTCGGCTACTTAGTGAGGCGCTCGACAACTTAGTGAGACCCTGTTTCCAAATAAAGTATAAACTAGGTCTGGGAGTATAGCGTGGAGGTAGAAAAGCCCCTGGGTTCCACCCCCAGTACCACAAAAAAATTAAAATTAAATTAAATTAAAAAGTAAGCCTGGCGTGGTAGTGCATGCTTGTAATCCTAGTACTTGGGAAGCTGAGACAGGAGGATCACAGGTGCGCAGACTCAGGAACTTAGACACTGTTTAAAAAATAAATAAATAAATAAAAGCCGGGCATGGTGGCTCACACTTGTAATCCCAGCATTTGAGAGGCTGAGACAGGAGGATCATGGTTTGCAGACAGCCTCGGCTACTTAGTGAGGCCATTTGCAACCAATGAGATCCTGTTTCAAAATAAAGAATAAAAAATAGGATCGGGGGTATAGCTCGGAGGTAGAATGCCCCTGGGTTCCATCCCCAGAACCACAAAAAATATAAAATAAAATAAAAAATAGGGCTGGAGGCATATCTTAGAAAGGCAAAATGCCCCTGGTTTCAATCCTCAGTGCCAATAAATAAATAAGTAAAAGGTGCTGGAGATGTGATTTGGAGGTAAAATGGCCCTGGGTTTGATCCCCAGTATCACAAAAAAAAATAAATAATAATGAAATAGATATTGAAATAGAGCGGGTGTAGAGAAAAGTCACAAGTCATTAATTAGGGTGCGGCTTGACGGATGTCCACAAAATGAAGGCCTGGCGAGGTGACCACCCACACGGGGACCTGCGGGCCGCAGCCCTCTCTGCCACAGCGCTAGTCCACACTCCTGTCCTCGTAGGTACGGTCTGGCTTTGAAGGTTGTCATTTCAGCCAAACCGCGTGCGTTCTTGGCATCTGAGCTCCCCTGAACATTGTAGAATTCACCCCCGCTGCTGTGCGGACGCCGCTCCATCCACTTCCATTCCCCTGCCGAAGCGCGTTACTTCTGGTGGCTCTTTGGGCTCTCGGAAGTAGCGCTATTATAGGGCTACCGGAAGTAGGGCTAGACAGGGGTGGTGGCGCGCGCCTGCAATCCCAGGCCCGGGAAGCTGAGACCCGAGGATCACAGGTTTGAAGCCAGCCTCAGCAACGTAGGGAGACCTTGTTTTGAAATAAAAATAAATAGGGCTGATGGTGCAGCTGGGAAGTAGAATGCCTCTGGGCTCCATCTCCAGCATAAATAAATAAATAAATAAATAAATAAATAAATAATCTAGTAGTATAGCTCAGAAGTAGGATGGCCCCGAATTCAATCCCTGTAATGTTAGGAATACTAATCATAATAATAGTGTTAGGAATAGAACTTTCTAGCGCATATCTACTCCTACGTGCTCATTTCTGTTGAGCCCTCCTAGGGAGAGTGTGGCTGGGTCATAGGGTGTGTGTTTGTGAGCTCTAGAAGATACTGCCAAATGCTCTCCTGAAATACAGTACTCGTTTCTAGGCTAGCCAGTCGCCCGCTCGAATTGTTCCTGTCAATTTTCCTGACTCCCTTGCAGCTAGATGAGCCACAGAATGCTCAGTCCTCACCAACAAATGAGCAATGGGGGCCGTGAGCCTCTCCACGCGCCACAGTGGGCCAGCCCCATCCGCGCTCTCCTCCCATCCCTCTCTCTGGAGCCGCAGTGGCCTGGCATCAAGTGGCATGCCCAGGGGAGATCGGGGAAAGACACTGGAGGGCTCTGCCTCCCAAGACCCTCTTCAGAGCAGAGCTGCCCCTCCAGCTAAGCAGCTGGCGTGTGGTGTCAGACTTCCCCATTCTTCAATCCCCAACACTTCTAAGAAGAAAAAGGAAGCCGGGCTGGTGGTGCACACCTGTAATCCCAGTACTGGGGAGGCTGGGACAGGAGGATCTCAGGTTCAAAGTCAGCCTCGGCAACCTTGTGAGGCTGTCAGCAACTTAGCAAGACCGTGTTTCCAAATAAAATAAATAAATAAATAAATAAATAGGACCAGGTATCATGTATCTCAGAGGTAGAATACCCCTGGGTTCAATCCCCAGAACAAGAGAGAGAGAGAGAGAGAGAGAGAGAGAGAGAGAGAGAGAGAGAGAAGAAGAAGAAGAAGAAGAAGGAGGAGGAGGAGGAGGAGGAGGAGGAGGAGGAGGAGCTAGATTTTGTATCCTTAAGTACAGCAGGAGTGAGCTGGGTGTGGCGGCGCACACCTGTAATCCCAGTACTTGGAAGGCTGAGACAAGAGGATTGCAGGTTACAAGCCAGCCGGAGCAACTTAGCAAGGCTCTGTTTCCAAATAAAAGGCGTAGCTCAGAAGTAGAATGCCCACGGGCTCGGTCCCCAGTATCCCTTCCCCCAAAATATACAGCAGGAATCAATACCAGAAGTAGGGTGCTAATGCGTAGGACTTAGCAGGTAGTGGATGAGAATTATTGGCCACACGATGAAGGCTTCCTGTGTCCCTTACCTGTCATGCAGAGAGGAAAGTTAGCTGACGAGTGTTTCCCTGTGTCACAGGTGACTTCTGTATAGACATGCCTGCTATTTAGAGCAGAGATGCCGTGGCTGTCGTCCTCATTCCTGAGCGCCTCTCTTGGTCTTAACGTCATCGGGCGTGAAGATTATGACCTACCAAGGTCTGTGTCTGCTTTCTCCTAATGGACCTTGGCTCGATGTTTATGTTCAGCTATTCTAAATTACTTGGGATTTGGATTTCTAATCCAATTCAGATTCTTTTCTTTATATCTTTTGGAGGGGATGGAGGAACTGGGGCTTGAATCTAAGGGTGTCCTACCTCTGAGCTACAACCCCAGCCCTTTTTATTTTTGTTTTGAAACAAGGTCTCACTAGGCTGCTAAGAGTCTTGCTATGAGCTGAGGCTGTCCTTGAACCTGGAGTCCTCCCGTCTCAGCCTCCCAATCTCTGGTATTATAGGTGTGCGCCACCACGCAGCTTATTATTAATTTTCCAGTTTTATGGGTGTTATGGTTAGATATAGAGTATCCCCTGAAATACTCACACATCGGCAATGCAGATAATTAAATCACGAGAGCTCTAATCTGACCCATGGGTAAATTCATAATCATTGAATGGGTTTACTGGGTGGTAATGCAGCCATGGCTGGAGGAGACAGGCGTTGGGGATGTGGCTCTGGGGACTCCTCCGTCCCTCCCTCTCCTTACAGCCTCCCTGATGTACAAGCAGAAGCAACATCCCTCAGTGGACGCTCGGACCACCTGCGGCCATCCCGCTTGAGAGCCAGCCCTGCGGATGGAAACCTCTAGAACCGTGACCCATAAACCTTTTCTCCTCCAAGCTGTTCCCGTCCAGCCGGGCATGGCGGCGCACGCTCGTAAGGGGTTACAGGCTTGGGAGGCTGAGACAGGAGGACTGCGGGTTCCTGGCCAGCCTCAGCTGCTTAGTGAAGCCCTCCTCCACAACTTAGTGAGATCCTGTGTCAAAATAAAGAATTAAAAGATAAGGCTGGGGGTGTCGCTCAGAGGTCGAATGTCCCCTGGCTTCCACCCCCGTACCACAAAAATTAAATAAAATAAAAAATAAAGAATGTTATTGTCCAGTGGTTTGGTCAAAGCAAATTAAACAATGTCTTAGTGTCTTGTTTTGTTCCAGGGTTATGTTTAGTTAGTTAGTTAGTTTGTTTGTTTGTTTGTTTGTTTGTTTGTTTTTGCAAGTCTGGGGAATAGAACCCAGGGGCATTCTACCTCCGAGCTACAGCCCCTGCCCTATTTTTTATTCTTTTTATTTTGAAACCGGGTCTCATTGAGTTGCGGAGGGCCTCCCTAAGTAGCTGAGGCCGTCTGCGAACCGCGATCCTCCTGTCTCAGCCTCCTGAATGCTGGGATTATAAGCGTGTGCCACCGCGCCCGGCTTGGTTTTTTTAGTTTTGTTATTTCTTTGTTTTTTAATTTTTTTATTGGTGCACTGTATTCATACATCATAATGGAATAAAAGCTTGTGTAGGCATACATGCACACATCGTCCAGTTAGCACCTACTCAATCCCCACACCATTCCCTCCCCATCCCTCCTTCCCATGCTTGGCTTAATAGTTGACATCAAATATTATGGCAATTTATCCAAAATTAACAATGATAATCTCACATAACAGATTCATTTGTCTGATATCAAGCTTTTGATCACTTACAGATAACATTTCAATATTTCTTTTTGCTTTCTTTCTTACCAGAAAATATTTTTTCTTTTTTTTTAAGGTGAAACTATCATACATTTTTTTCAGAAAAAAATCAATCCTAATATGAAATATGAACTCTAAATACCCAAAACAATCTCAAAAAAGAACAAACCTAGAAGATGAACATTTTCTGATTTCAAACCTTATTCTTAGCTTATTCTTTTAAAAGGGGTTCTTTTTTTTTTTTTTTCTTTTTTTTGGAACCGGGGATCGAACCCAGAGCGCCACACCTGCAAAGCAGGCGCTTTGCCACTGAGCTACATCCCGGCCCCATGATTTCAAACCTTATAAAGCTACAATAATTGAAACAGTGTCGTACTGCTATAAAGGCAGATATATAAACCAGTGGAGTAAAATAAAATGCCTAGAAATAAATTCTTCCATATATGGTCAAGTTATTTTTGACAAGGTTTTCAAGAACATTTGATGAAGGATATAATAATCTTTTCACTAAATATTGTTGAAAATAATAATTATATGAAAAAGAATAAAATTGGACCCTTACCTAACACCATATACAAATATCAACTCAAAATAGATAAAAGACCTAAATGTAAATCTTAAGACTATAAGCTTTTAGAAGAAAACCTGAGTCATAAAACTTCACAACATTGAAATTGGCAATGATTTCTTGAATATGATTCCAAAGGCACAGGTAACAAAAGAATAAACAAACAAACTTCCTAAAAAATAAAAAAATATTGTACATCAAAACAAATGTAAACAGTTAAAAGTTACTGATAGAATGAGATAAAATATTTCCAAATGCTATATCTGAAGGTATATTAATATTCCAAATAGAAATCCTAAAAATTAGCAACAATAAAAGCAAACGATACAATTTAAAAATAGGTAAAAGACTAAAATAGATAATGAATCTCCAAAGATTTTTATATACCCAATAAACACATGACTATCACTCATCCTTATAATATAACTAATCATTAAGGAAATACAAATAAAAACTATAGTGAAATACTACTTCACATTTGTTAGGATGGCTATTTAACATGAATTACCTTGTTTCTCTGGTTCTGGTGTGTATTGCCTATTTCTTCTTTGTAGTTAATCTCCTTGAGTATTTTTTCTAGCGCTGGTTTTGAAGACATAAATTCCTTCAGTTTCTGTTTGTCGTGGAAGCGTCTTATTTCCCCATCTAATTTGATAGATAGTTTTGCTGGGTAGAAAATTTTTGGCTGGAAGTTGTTTTCTTTCAGAGTTTGGAATATGTTACTCCAAGCCCTTCTGGCTCTCATGACTTGGTTTGGGAAGTCTGGAGTGATTCTAATTGGTTTGCCTCTGAATGTCACTTGGCCCTTTGTTTTTGTTGCCTTTAAGATTCTCTGCTTGGCTTCCACATTGGTCATTTTGACAATTATGTGGCGTGGGGATCCTCTTCTCTGATCCTGTCTAAAGGGGGTTCTATAAGTTTCCTGGACCTGTGTATCGACCTCTTGCTCTATGTTTGGAAAATTTTCTATTATTTCTTTGAAGAGATTATTGATCCCTTTGGTTTCAACTTCTTCTCCCTCCTCTATTCCAGTTATTCTTAGATTAGCTCTCTTAAAATGGGCCCATATTTCTTCAATGTCAGATTCCTGCTGCCTGATTGTTTTTCTAAGTTATAAATTATGCATTCGTTCTTGGAGTGATCATCTTCTAGGAGCAAGATTCTATTCTCCATGTGGTCTAATCGATTGTTTATAGTTTGAACTGATGCCTTTACTTCAGTGATTGCATCCTTATTTCTTTTAGACTCTCTCTAAATTCTTTTCGAAGGTCCTGTTTATTTCTACAGTTATATTCCTGATTTGGTCTTCTGGAGGTCTCTAAATTTCTGTGTTATCAGGTTCTGATGTTGTGGGGTTGTGGGCATTCATTGCTCCATTGTTATTCCTCTTCCCATAATTTCAGAAGTTTGTGCCTTCTCTGGGTTCTTCCCTTGGGTCACTATGACTTCACTTAAGGTGCTCTGGATCTTGAGTCTGTGGTAATCTCAGTCACCACTACTCCTTTACTGGGTTGTATCACAAAGTCTCAGACCCAGGGGGTTAATCGAGGCTGTGCAAGACCGTGGGGGTGCCTGGCTGGGCGTTTTCCCATGGGGAGCTGCAACTAGAGTGTGGTTTCTCCGCCACCGCTACTCCTTCACTGGGTTGGACTGCAAAATCTCAGACCCAAGGAGATTACCAAAGCTGTGCAAATCCCTGGGAGTGCAGTACAGGGATTTCTCCTTTAGGGGCCGCAATTTCACTCACGGTTATTGTGTGCGCTGATCAGGAGCTGTCGCGGGGCACGGTGAACTCACTGTCACTGCTGGCAATATGGCGCCGCTGCCACGCCCTTGGCCATGAGGCTGGCATATTTCTCCTCTGGTTTTGAGCTCTGTTCTGAGTGCCTGGAAGGAGTGATGAACTTGGCCACTGGGAGTTTTAGACATTCTTTGTGCTGAAAGAACTGCTGAACTACACTAGAATGATCCTCAGCTGCTCACTTCAGCTCCTTGTTTACCTTTCCTCTCTGGAGCCTGGTCCTGTGAGGAAAGATGGCGCCGGCACGGCTCCGCTGCTGCATTGCGGGCTGGTTTCTTTTCTGGTCTCTGGTTGTTCTTCTAGGCTTTTTTTCTCTGTCCCTTGTGTTTACATTTTTTATTTCTCTGCTGATGGTGTTTTCTGGCTATGAAAAGCGCTGATTTTGTGGCAATAGAGATCGAGTTTTAGCAGGACTCATAAACGCTGCTTTTCTCGGTCGCCATCTTCCTGGAAGTCTCTTGTTTGTTTTTTTTTACTGGAGATTGAACCCTTTAGCATTCTACCTCTAGGCTATGCCCCTAGCCCTTTTTACTATTTTGAAACAGGGTTTTGCTAAATTGCAGAGGGTCTCAGTAAGTTCCAGAGGCCGGCCTTGAATCTGTGATCCTCCTGTGTCAGCCTCCCAAGTTTACAGACATGCACCACCAGACCAGCTTGTTTTATGGATTTTTAGTGGGGTTTTTTTGTGTGTGCATGGTACTGGGGACTGACTGACCCCAGGGGCATTCTACCTTTACTACCAGTCCTATTTTATTTGTTTGTTTGTTTATCTTTTTAAACAGGGGCTCACATGATTGATGAAAGTCTCACTAGGAGCTGAGGCTGTCCTCCAACCCGTGATCCTCCTGCCTTGGCCTCCCAAGTACTGGGATTACAAGCGTGCACCAGCACACCCGGCTTGTTTTATGGGCTTTAGTGTTGTTCTCCTTTCCTGTGGTTCTTCTGCTGTGCCGTCATTTGGATCTTAAATGTCCCACATCGGTCAATGTGGTAAAGGCTTGCTCCTGGGATGTCTTACTGGGAGGTGTGGACCTTTAAGAGGCGGGGCCTAGGGGGAGGTGTCTAGGTCATTGGAGGCGTGCCCTTGCAGGGGATTGTGGGCCCAGCCTCTCCCTCTCTCTCACTTCCCAGCCATGAGGTGAACAGCTTTGCTCCACCAGGGATCCTCCCAAGATCCACTGTGTCAACACCAGCCCCAAGCCATCAAGCCAGTCAATCCGGGGCTGGAACCCCCAAAACTGTGAGCCAAAATAACCCTTTTCTCTCTATAAGTTGATTGTCTTGGGTATTTGTTATAGTATCAGAAAGCTGATAAACACATGCAAAATAAAGAAATATATCTTTATATACTTTATATATTATATATAACATACATAAATATATTTATATATTTATTATATACAACATACATAAATATATATTTTATATATTATTGTATATATATATACATATATATATATATATATTTTTTTTTTTTTGCAATACTGGGGATTGAGCCCAGGGCATTCTACCTCAGAGTTACACCCCCAGCCATATTTTTTTTCTGTTTTTTTTTTATTTATTTTTATTGGTGCATTGTAATCATACATCACATTGGAATATAAGACTTGAGAGGCTATACAAGCACACATCATCCAATTAGCCCTCATCCAGTCCCCATCCCATTCCCTCCCCCTCCCTCAATCCCATACTTGTTTGGTGATTAACTTTGATACATTTGTTTATGTACCTCCTGCTTTTTAAAGAGGCTCCATCCTCCCCTATTCCATACCCTCTGATTAGTCACCTTAATTGCTTCACTATAGGGCCCTTTCTATAGCTTGACCTCTTCCTGTTGCCCGTTTCCTCCTACTTATTGCTGATTAGGGGAAGCATCTGGTTTTAATTTTCTGCGATATTTCTCTGTGCATGCCGCGTTAAATACCGATCCCACTCTTGACGGCTCCAGTTGTGGCCTGGCTACCTGGTGGACTGATCAGACCTCGCTGGCTCAAGCAGCAGCCTTGCCTCATGGGAGGCCCCAGTTCTGGCCTCGCTGGCCCCAACACTGGCCTAACCCCTCAGCTGGCTCCGATCCTGGCCTCAGAGACCCCAGCACCGGCCTTCCTCACGGCAGGCTCCAATGTTAGCCGATGGCCCCGGCACCGGCCTAACCCCTTGGCAGGCTCCGATCCCGGCCTCGCTGGCCCCAGCACCGGCCTAACCCCTCGGCACGCTCCTATCCCAGCCTCGGAGGCCTCAATAATGGCCTTGCCTCACAGAAGGCTCCGATGCCGGCCGTTGGCCCCGGCACCGGCCTAACCCCTTGGCAGGCTCTGATCCCGGCCTCGGAGGCCCCAGCACCAGTCTTGCCTCATGGCAGGCTCCAGCACCAGCCTAACCCCTTGGCAGGCTCTGATCCCGGCCTCAGAGGCCCCAGCACCGGTCTTGCCTCATGGCAGGCTCCAGCACCAGCCTAACCCCTCGGCAGGCTCTGATCCCATCCTCAGAGGCCTTAATAGCGGCCTTGCCTCATGGAAGGCTCCTATTCCGGCCAGTGGCCCCCGCATCGGCCTAACCCCTCAGCAGGCTCTGATACCGGCCTCGGAGGCTCCAGCACTGGCCTTGCCTCGCAGCAGGCTTCAGTCCTGGCCTCGCTGGCCCCAGCACCGGCCTAACCCCTCGGCAGGCTCTGATCCCGGCCTCGGAGGCTCCAGCACTGGCCTTGCCTCGCAGCAGGCTTCGGTCCCAGCCTCGCTGGCCCCAGCACTGGCCTAACCCCTCGGCAGGCTCTGATCCCGGCCTCGGAGGCCTCAGTAACGGCCTCCCAGCTTTGCTGTGTCCATCGCTGGCCTCACCCCTCGGCAGACTCTAATCCGAGCACCCTCTTTGCCCAACTATTTGTCCCACGTTCTCGAGGGTGCATGGTGGTGGTAGCATTCTGCCTCTGGGGTCATTACTTCAAAGGTTCCAGGTGTAATGCATCAGATCTCTGCCTCCCCTGAGTACTGGCCACTGCCATTGCCACTGCCTCTACCATTTCAAATCTTTCCCAAGCTCTCTTTTCACTCTGAATCTTGTCCAATCTACCTAAGCATACGCGACGGTAGCATTCAACCTTTGGTGTAATTTCTCAAAAAAAAAAAGAATAAATAAATAAGGTTGGTAGGCTCCGATTTCTGCTTCTCCTGAATACAAGTCTCCGCCGCCAATGCGGAGACCGCTTTCAGCACCGCCTTTCTCCTTGGTCTCCGCTAAAGTCTCTCTCCTTACAGGTGATATCCAAGATTCTTAACAATGTAGAGAAGCAGTCCTCCTTAGCGGGGAATTTTTCCAATAATTCCAGTTCATTTGGATAAGTTTTGTCTGCATCTCCAGTATCCTGGCATCTGCCACCTCCTTGACCCCTCTCCGATATTTTCCTTTTTTCTTTTTCTTTTCCTTTTTTACAGGGTCCTTCCGGGTGGAGAGGGGTTTGCCTAGAGGTGCCCCGCCAACGCCTGCCCACCCGCCCAGGGTCGGGGGCCCAAGGGCCCCGGACCACCCCAGCCATATTTTTTATTCTTTATTTTGAAACAGGGTCTCACTAAGTTGCAGAGGGCCTCCCTAAAGAGCTGAGGCTGGCTGCGGACCTGCGATCCTCCTGTCTCAGCCTCCCAAATGCTGGATTACAAGTGTGCGCCACCACGTCCACAGTTTCATATCTTTATTAGTACAACTTTATATACTATTCCTATTATACCATGTCTCGGGAGATAAAAAAAAAAAACATTTTTCTTCTTGCCCGTCGCCCTTCGCTTTCTCCCAACATCCCTAACTAGCCATTAACGTTTTCATAAACATTTCCCTCCGTTCTGTTACCTGCCTGATTTTCTTTAAAGACAGGGTGCCGCCGAGGCGCCGAGGCTGGCCTCCGATTTGCAATCCTCCTGCCTCAGCCTCCCGCACGGCTGGTTAACAGGCGCACCCCGCCACGCCCAGCTGGTTGCACACTTTGCTGCTTTGTGGTGTCTCAGCAGCTTTGAACGGCGTCCTCCCACTCCCGAGACTCCACAGTGACACCCGCTTCCCTGCGTCCTCTCCCGCTCCCTCCCAGTCCTCCCTGTGAGCATCCTCTGGGCCGCCATCTGTCCCTCTACCTCCCACATCTGTGCTGGGCCCGGCTCCACACCCACAGTCCACACCTCTGTGGAGGGAGCAGCCGCTGCCTCGGTCAGGGGCCGGGGGGCGGGGTGTCTGTGTGAAGGACACCGCGACTTGCAGTCCGGCCTCCTCCAGGAGGGCTGGGGGCCAGCTCCCCTCCCCGCATAGCGTCTGGGTCCCTGTGGATCACAGCAGGAGGAGTGAGCCTGGGAGGCTGAGACAGGAGGATCCGGGTTTGCAGCCAGCCTCAGCTATTTAGTGAGGCCCTCAGTAACTTAGTGAGACCCTGTTTCAAAATAAAGAATAAAAAATCGGGCGGGGGGGTGTAGCTCAGAGGTAGAATGGCCCTGGGTTCCATCTCCAGTACCACACACAAAAAAGTTAGCCAGGCGTGGTGGCGCACACCTGTCACCCCTTGGAGGCCGAAAGAGGAAGACAGGCTCAGTCAGACTTTCATCAGCCTAGTGAGACCCTGTTTCAAAATAAATCTAAAAAATAGGGCTAGGGGTATAGCTCGGAGATAGAAGGCCCCTGGGTTCAACCACCAGTATCACATACACACACAAAAAAAACATGTTTAAGGGAGGCATGGTGGCACACGCCTGTACCCCAGTACTTGGGAGGCTGAGACAGGAGGATCACAGATTTGAGGCCAACCTAATGAGCCCAGTGCAGCTTAATGAGACCTTTAGCAACTTAGTGAGACCATTTTAAAATAAAATAGGGCTGAGACGGGCGTGGCGGCGCACGCTTGTAATCCCAGCATTCGGGAGGCTGAGACAGCCTCAGCTACTTAGTGAGGCCCTCTGCAACTCATTGAGACCCTGTTTCAAAATAAAGAATAAAAAAAAATAGGGCAGGGGGGTGTAGCTCAGAGGTTGAATGCCCCTGGGTTCCATCCCCAGACTCGCAAAAAAATTTTAAAAATTTAAAATAAAATAAAATAGGGCTGGAGGTGTAGCTCAGAGGCAGAATTTCAATCCCCAGTACTACAAAAGAAATAATAACAAGTTTCTAAATTACTGTACAGTGGGACACGGCGCTCCTCCAGTAGCAGACCCTTATGCGCTCACTGACTGCATGAGACCACACAACCCAGTGACCCGCCCCATCCAGGCTTGCAAAAGTACAATCTATGGTGTTTGAATTAAAACACTTTTTCCATAATATGTCTCATGGCTAAGAGAAACATGGCCGGATCTTCCCTTCAGTGTGCAGACGTGGAGTCCCTGCCCCATGGGGAGCGCGGTGGGGCGGAGGCAGCTTGCAGGGGGGCCCAGCTCCCAGGGACCAGCGGCCGGCCACCCTGGATCCCGAAGAGCAGTGCGCCCGGTGTCCACTAGGTGGCAGCATTGCTCCGCAGAAATGGCGGCGTGCGGGGCTCAGAGCGCTTGGGGGCCCGGGAAGTCCCAGAAGCTGGCTGAGCCCCTGGCCTTCCCGTGAGGACAGCAGAGACGTGCGCCTCTCGGCAAATCCCGCGGGGCCCCACGGGGACCTGCACTGCGCTCCATCCGTGACCATGAAGGTTCAAAGAGGGAATGGTGACTTGCCGGACAGACCCCCGTCCTCTGCACAGAGAGCCCGGCTGCTGTCCAGTCTTCCTCCCGCTGCCCCTGGCATCTGAAACTGGCTGAGAGAGGGCAGTGGGGCTCTCTCCCTCCACATCCCAGCCCTATTTTATTTTTATTTTGAAACAGGGTGTTGCTAAGTGGCTGAGCCTGGCCTTGAACCTGTGATCCTCCCGTCTGGGCCTTCCAGGTACCAGGATGGCAGGCGTGCGCCGCCACGCCCAGCCTTCTGAAGCTGTCTCTCTCTGAACTCAGAATGGTGTCCTCGGCTCCCAGGATGGGACGTGGCACAGGGAAGGTGCCCCACAAAGGTGTCTGAGCGCGTGTGTATGAGAGATACCCATCCTGGCCTGATGCGGGGGCCCCCACCGAGTCCGTCCCGCCTTGGAACTCGGCAGAGTCGGGACAGCCCCCGCCTCCCGGCCACGGCCTTCCGTGAACCCGGAGCTGAAGTTGGCCGTGTCAACAGCTTCCTGGAAGCTTAGGCCTGATCCCCGGCTCAGGGGGGTTTGGGGGAGTGTGACATGGCCCCCGAAACTCCCGCAACCCAGCCCTTCCACTGCAAGATGGAGCGCCTGGGATCCCGCGCGTAAATTCCACCGAGGCCGGCCGCTGGGGTCGCACTGGCCTGGAGCCAGGGCTGTCCAGAGCCTCCTGGGAAAAGAGGTTCAGAGATAAACGCACAGAGGAGGGGAACGCACAGAGAGGAGACGAGACGGGGCAGAGCTACAGCAAAGACAAGAGCCACGCAAAGGGGCAGCCGGGAGGGAGGCGGCGGAGGGATGGCCAGACACCTGCACAGCCCCCCTCTCCTCCTCCGGCATCTCGTTCCTGAGGGTGAGGGCGCACGCCCACAGAGTCTTTATCCCAAAGACAAGACTGATGGCCATACTGGTCCTCAGACCTAGAGGAGGAAGATTCTTCCTAACCAGTGCCCAGACCGGGGAGACGTGTGCCCAGGGTCACACAGCAAAGCTGGTGGCAGATGGAGGGACTTGAGGACAGCGCACCGGGGGCTGCAACACTGTCACCGCCCCTCCCCAGCTGGCACAGGGAATGGCCGGGTCCCCTGCTGCCTCCGCCAAGGCTGGGTCCGCCTCCTTTGCCCCCCCAGGGTTCATGGCCACCCCCCCCCATATAGCAGGGCTTCATGGAGAATGAAGGTTGGCCTCTAAGACAGGACTTCAAAGCCGTAAGACCACAGAGGAATAGACCTGTCAGACTAGGACCCAGCAGACCTGGCTGCGGCTCCAGCTCAACTACAGACCCCCTGCGTGGCATCTCTGGACCACATTTTCCTGGAGAAGGAGGAGGGCGGGATGATTGTCCCCAGAGAATCTTCCACTCCATAATGATCCTGACGCACACACCCCAGCTTTGGAAGGCCAAGTAGTTTCACGGCGTGAGAGCCCTGACCAGGAGCTCGCCTATTACTCAACACCCAACACCAGGAACCTCAGGGGATGTTTGGAGCCGGGCGTGGTGACGCACGCTTGTAATCCTAGCATTTGGGAGGCTGAGACCGGAGGATCACAGGTTTGCGGCCAGCCTCAGCTACTTAGTGCGGCCCTCCGCAACGGACCCTGCAGGGTGGTTCTGCACCTGGCCCGCGGAGACCCCGGCCCGGCTCTCCAGGAGAACAGGGCTGGGCACGGCCTCCACTCCGGGCCCTCGGCCTCCACCCCAAGCGCTGCCCCAGGCTGGGCGCCAGGCCCCGGAGCCCACCTGACAGCTCTGCCAGCCTGGCACGCAGGGAAAATAATCGAGGTCAATTCCTCAGCGCTCACACGCACCACCCACCTTCCTCCCGGCGGGCCTGGAGGATTTATGAATTGATGGTGGCATTGTCTTAGAAAGGCCGGAAAACGTGGCGAGCCAGCCCTGGGGACAGCCCAGGATGGGCTGGAGGCACAATGGTATTAGCACCCAATTACTGAGGGATCAACACCCGGGCTCCTGCAGCTCCAGCCAAGAGCCACGTCCTCCTGGGACCCTCTACGGGGCGGGCAGGAACCCGAGCCCTCTGGCTCCCTGTGTGGCTTCCCCAAGTCCCCTGGCCCTCTCTGGGTGCCCTACATTTGCGTTCAACAAGCCCACCCCTTCCCATGGCCCTGGGGTTGGTGCACCCCCAGGAGGAGCCAGGGTCTCAGCTCCCACACCAAGCACCCTCCCCCTGGGTTCAAATGCAGACCCTGCTGCTCAGCAGACAGCTAGAGGGGCGCCCCGCCGCCTGGGCTCCCTCAGCACCCCATGGGGACACCCGCCAGCCCTCTGGTTCCCCCACGGATAATGCAACCTGAACGCAGCCTTTTAGAGCTTGGGCTCGCTGCTCAGCGTCCCCGAGCCCCCCCCCCAGGAAACCTGGTGTTCACATCTGCGTGTGACAGGTGCAGATTGGGGGCAACGCGGCTTGGGACACCTCACAGCTGAGAGCGCCATCCACGGGGCCTCCGGCTTTCACGACCCCTAGACAGCGCGTCTAGGAAGGCGCCCATCTGGGCTCACCTGACAGTCTCGGAGTCCCCGGGGCAGGGAACAGCCCCAGCAGCTAGCACGTCCAGCAAGCGTTCAGATGCAAGGGTTGGAAGTGCTTTGCGAGGGATAGGAGCCTCTCATAGTAGCAGCCCAAGGGAGGCAGGGAGGCCGAGACGGGGTGGAGGCTGCTCCCGCAGGAAGCATCAACAAAGGCTTCAAGTTGGGCCTGGAGCGGCACCGTGTCTTGGGCCATACAGCCCAGCATCCAGGCCAACCAGGACCAGAGGGGCGGAGCCCAGGCGCCCCTCCGCCATTCAGCTGGGGGCCCAGGGCCTTCCTGGTCTCAGAGGCCTCCCCAGGTGCAGCCCTTCCGGATGGATAACCGTGTGGCTGCGGTCTCTTTCCACACACCTATGGCTCCCTGCCCTCCCCGCCTGGTCCTCGTCTTCCTCCCGCCTGGTCCCACAGACCCCACACCCCCTACACCCACCAGAAGTTAATTCCTGGCAAACTTTCCTTGGGAGCAATTTCGCTTCTTATTACGCCCGCTGCGTGGGCCCTGCTCGGCGCTATCTGGCCGGCTGCAGCAGGGAAGCCTGCCTGACACTTGCCGGGGAAGCAGAGGTGGGGGGGGGGGGCTCCTGGGATTATGATAAGGGCCGGCGGCCGCTTGGTATGCCAGCCCCGGCGCCCGCGCCCTCCCGGCCGCGCCGGAGATAGGCCCGATTTTCCATGCTGGTCTCTATCTCCTATCAAGACGGAACATTCAAATGCGGCCCCGCGTCTCCTACCCCACGCCACCCCGCGAGAGGCCACGGCCTCCCAAGGAAATGGAACTTTCTGATTTGCAAAGGGGAAGGAATTAATTGAAGTGGCCAGGTCATTCCCTCCCTATCAGCTCCCGGGTTTAATGAAAAAAAAAAAAAAGAAGACCGTTTCGCAGCCAGGTGTGATTGTGGGGTGCGGGGACGAGGGCCGGGCTGGAGGGAGGTGTCATGTCGGCTTGGAGGAGGCCGGGGTGCCACCAGGAGCATCTGGGACACGGTCGCCAGGTCTGCTCTTTTGCAGGGGCCTTGGCCTCAAAGTTGTAAAATCCACACATCAAAGGGATACCTTGACCCAGAAGACAGGTGCCGGGCCGGGAGGCGGGGGGGCCGGAGCATGACCCCACTTCTCGTCTTAATAGAATTCTACCATGGGAGAAAGAGGCTTCTGGAAGGATCTGGAAGGACCGGGTCCCTTCATTATTATTATTACTATTGGTGTTGTGACGGAGGGCTTGGGGATTGTTTCCTGGGTTCGGAGTCTTGTCAGCAGAATATTTATTGCACTGTACGGTACATTAGTAACGAGATTGTCTTCCCTTTCCACTGCCGACTTCAAACCCCCGTCTCTCTCTGGAAGGGGATGTATTAAGTAGGAGGATTTCTTTTTTGCCAAAGTCAGCAGCCACGGCAGAGACGCCCCAACTCCCGCGGCGTCGCCCACGGGCCGGGGGCCGGGAAGGGAGAGGCGGCCGGGCCTCAGGGCTCCGGGCCTGGCACCGCCTGGCACGGCCGGGTCCTCTTCTTCCTGGCACCCTCCACCGGCGCGGCCCCACCCGGCCCCTCCTGAACTCGTGTCGGGGGAGGACGGCCAGCGCTGTCCCCTGGGTCTCCCCGCCCTCCAGCAGGTCACCACACCCAGCCTGGGCCTCAGCACCAGCCACAAATTACAGCCTAGACAACCATGGATTCCTGGCCCACAGGGAAGGGCCGGGGCGGGGGACAGGAGGCGCCACCATCCCCCTCTGTGGGAGCCCAGGGACAAAGGGGCCGGAACCCAGAGGCCCACGCCCACCGCCCAGCGGCAGCCCTGCCCACAGCGGCTCCTCAGACAGGTTTTGCAGGTCTGCCCCGGAGGCGGGAGCCCTGCGGCCGCAAGCCATTCATTACAGATTGGTTCAGGGAGCGGGGCTTCCGCATCCTGCTCCAACATGGGGGGGGGGGGTCCCCGTGCTGGCCAGGATGGCCCCCCAGCCAGCCCTGGGCTAGGGGAGAGCCAGGCCCGCCTCTCTTTCCCGGTGGGTCGGCTCTTCCTGTGCCTCTGGCCCCCTCTGCCAGCCAGGATGGCGGGTGAGCTCATGTCTAGAGACACTCTGCATTCCCTGAGCCCCCACAGCCCTGTTAGGTCCCGTTAGGACCCTCGCTGTGGCCGGGGTGCAGTGGGGCGGGCGGTGCCTGCACCAGCCTCCCTCTGCCTGGCTCCAAATCCCTCCTGGAGACTCGTGGTACAGGAGCCCGCGACGGTTCTGCAAGTCTAGGATTATGCACTTATCTTCCAACTTCTCATCAACCTAAAATAAATAAAGACGTGTGCCCAGAATCCCAAACCTCCTAGAGAGGTTCGCAGGGACAGCACAGTCCCCTCCCGGCCGATGCAGACATCAGACCAAATAATACGGGAAGGCCAGGCCTGGCCTCCACGCTGGGAGCTGGGAAGGGAGTGGGGAGGCCGCCCGTCGTCCCGGTGAGGACCTGTTGTGGTGATAAAATACCAGGTGCCGGATGTTTTTATAAAGGAGAGAGGTTTCTTTCGCTTCCATTCTGGAGATTTAAGAATATGGTGTCAGGGTCTGGTGAGTCTTCCTGGATGCATCACAACAACTGATGACAGGATCATGGTGGGAGGGAGAGAGACAGACAGACAGACAGAGAGAGACAGAGACAGAGAGACAGAGACAGAGAGACAGAGACAGAGAGACAGAGACAGAGACAGAGACAGACACACAGAGAGACACAGAGAGAGAGACAGACAGACAGAGACACAGAGAGAGAGACAGAGACAGAGACAGACGCACACAGAGAGACACAGAGAGAGAGAGAGACAGACAGACAGACAGAGAGACACAGAGAGAGAGACAGAGAGAGGGAGACAGAGAGAGGGGGGTGTCACATGGTGAGACCGGAAGCCGGAGCGGTCCAGGGGCCGCAGCCCATTCTCATGGTAACTAGCAGGATCCTGAGAACACTACATTGATCTTTTCCAAGGGTGATTCCCCCCAACGACCTAACCCCCTTCCACCAGGCCCCGCCTCTTAAAGGCTCCACCACGGCCCAACACCTCCACACTGGGCACGTGTGTCTTTAAGGGACAACCCTAAATCCCATCCAAACCCGTTGTGGTGGCGCACACCTGTAATCCCAGTCCTTGGGAGGCTGAGACAGGAGGATCGCAGGTTCAAGGCCAGCTTCAGCCGTATAGTGAGAGTCTTAGAAAGCCAGCAAGACCCCGTTTCAAGGCAAAACGTAAAAAGAGCTGGGGGTGTATCTCAGGGGTAGAACGCTTCTGGATTCAATCCCCAGAACCACACACACACACACACACACACACACACACACACACACATACACACAGGGCATCCCGGCCCAGACGCCCCTTCTGCCCCAGTGTGGCACTGGGCGAGCTCCTTATACCTCTGTGAACTCAGTTTCCCCATCGGACACACAAGGCCATTGCTGAGTCTATGACTGAAGCCTGCAAGCCACACAAGTACTCAGCCCAGCACCCGGCCACCGTGTTTAGTCAAAGGAGGTAGCCGGGCGCAGAAAGAATCGTGCACCCGGGAAGACTGGTTCCAACGACCACATCACCACAGTGGGGCCGGTAGCTTCGTGGGTTGGGCCCGTCAGGGTTTGAAATTTTGCACCCCGACTCTGAGACTCTCCATGAAGCCCTGACATCGCCCCGTCCTTTATTCGAACACCCCACTCTCACGTTCTCAGCCATGGTCAGATTCCCCCACAGACGACCTCGAGTCTGAAGTCACCTTTGAATGTCACAACCGGCACAGGGCGGGGCTTGGACATCCAGAGTCGGCGACAGCCCAGCGTAGCGATGCCGCCTACGATTCCAGTACTTGGGAGGCTGACACAAGAGAATGCAGGTTCGAGGACAGCCTCAGCCAGTACTAAGATACTTATCAACTAGCAAGACTTTGTTTCAAAATAAAAACAAAGCCAGGCATGGTGGTGCACACCTGCAATCCCAGTGCTGGGGAGGCTGAGACGGGAGGATCTCAGGTCCCAGGGCAGCGAATGGTCACTGAACAAGAATCTGTCTCAAAATAAAAATTAAAAGGGAGCCGGGCGTGGTGGCGCACACTTGTAATCCCAGTATATTCAGGAGGCTGACACAGGAGGATCGCAGGTTCAAGACCAGCCTCAGCTACTTAGTGAGGCCTTCTGCAACTTAGCGAGACCCTGTTTCAAAATAAAGGATAAAGCCGGGCGTGGTGGCGCATGCTTGTAATCCCCGCGCTTGGGAGGCTGAGACAGGAGGATCGCACAGGTTCGAAGCCAGCCTCAGCTACTTAGTGAGGCTCTCAGCAACTTAGTGAGACCCTGTTTCCAAATAAAATATAAAAATAGGTCTGGGAGTATAGCTCGGAGGTAGAAAGCCTCTGGGTTCCACCCCCAGTACCACCAAAAAATATAATAATAATAAATAATAATAATAATAATAATAGATAAAAAATAGGTCTGGGGGTGTAGCTCGGAGGTAGAACGCTCTGGGTTCAACCACCCCAACCACCCCGAAATGAAATGGCGCCTGGGTTGGGGGGTCCTGTGAGAGGGATGACTTCTTTTCCTTTGACCTTGGCCACCAGGAAGCTCAGAGGAAGGCCCTCGGTCCCTCAGCTGAGGCTTCCGATTCCACGTCTCTCCCAGCTCCATCCTGCATCACCCTTTTGTCCTTCTTTCAAAGCATCTGCGGGATTTTTGTTTCACTTTAATCACACCTTCTTGCTTTAGGGAGAAGACGAGGCACATAAACTAAACCCCAAGCTAATTCCTGTTGCTTTTTCAAGATGGGTTTTTAAAAGTTTTTCTACAACCTTCAGTTTTTTGGTTGCTTTTTTTTGTTGCCGTTGTTTTGTAAGTTACCTTGTGGTCTCAACAGCCATAGAGAGTGAGCAGGTCGGGAAACCGAGGCCCTGCCAGGTGAGTCTGCGAGCAGAGAACGAGGCTGGAGCTCTGCACGGATTGAGTGACATGTCGGAGGCGGCCCGAGTGGCTTTAAGCTGCTTAGAAGGCAATAATGACGTCAGACCCATCCTCACTGCGACCATGTGAACTAATGAATTGATCCCCACAGCAACCTTGGTAAACTTAACTCTCTGCTGAGCGTGGTGGCACACGCCTGTGATCCTCGTGTTTGGGAGGCTGAGACGGGACGATCACGGGTTCGAGGCCAGCCTCGGTAACTTAGCAAGACCCTGTTTCACAAATAAAAAGTAAAAAGGGCTGGGGATGTAGCTCGAGGGTAGAGCGCCCCCGAGCTCAATCCCGAGTCAAAACAAGAACAACACTATTTCCTGTTGAAGGATGAGGACGCCCAGCATCCCAGCCACTGTGGACACCCGAATCAGGTGACCCCATCCAAAAGCCGACTCGGTCCCCCGTGGTCCATGCGGGCCACGCCCCTGATGACCGGCGTGCTTGACACCGTCAGTGCCGTCAGCTTCATCTTCACCGTGGGCCCTTTCCTGTCCCCTCCATGGGGCTGCCAAATGGACCCCTAAACTCAAAATGGCAGAAACGAGTATGTCTATACCATGGAATATTATAGAGCCATGAAAATGAGCGGAGCACTAACTCATGCTACAACACAGGCAGGCCTTAAAAAGCTGCTGAATGAAAGAAGCCAGGTGCTGTACAGTACATGCGGCATGATTTCATTTATATAAAATATCCAGGACAGGCAGATATACAGGAAGAGAAAGCAAATTAGAAGGTTCCCAGGACTGGGGTTAAGGGAAAGGATGAGGAATAATGGCGGATGAGTCCAGGGCTGCATGTTTGGGTGTGATGAGAATATTCTAGAACAGTGCAGTGGTGATGGCCGCACAGCACCGTGGATGTTCTAAGGGCCACGGAGCTGTGTGGTGTGACGTGGTTAATGTGGTGCACGCCGAGTTACGGATACCTTCCATGAAGAAGGAGAAGACGGAGACGAAGAGGACACAGGAGAGGAGGAGGAGGGAGACCAGAAGGGGAGGAGGGGGAGGAGGAGGAGAAGGAGAAGGACCAGGAGGGGAGAAGGAGGGAGACCAGGAGGGGAGGAAGGGGAGGGGGAGGAGGGGGAGGAGGGGGAGGAGGGGGAGGAGGGGGAGGAGGGGGAGGAGGGGGAGGAGGGGGAGGAGGAGGAGGGGGAGGAGGAGGAGGAGAAGGAGGAGGACCAGGAGGGGAGGAGGAGGGAGACCAGGAGGGGAGGAGGGGGAGGAGGAGGAGGAGAAGGAGGAGGACCAGGAGGGGAGGAGGAGGGAGACCAGGAGGGGAGGAGGGGGGGAGGAGGAGGAGGGGGAGGAGGGGGAAGGGAGGAGGGGGAGGGGAGGAGGGGGGAAGAGGAGAGGGAGGGAAGAGGAAAGGAGAGAGAGGAAGGAGGAAGGGGAGGAGGGGGAGGAAGAGAGGAAGACCAGGAGGGAAAAAGGAGGAAGGGGAGGAGGAGGAGGAAGAAGGAGGGGGAAGAAGGGGAGGAGAAAGGGGAGGAGGGAGAGGAGGGGAGGGGAGGAGGGGGAGGAGGGGAGGAGGGGGAGGAGGGGGAGGATGGCCTGCCTCACTCCTCCGGCCAGGACAGCAGGCTTCTCTCTCCTCTCACTGCATCCCTGTAATATGGGAGACAACAGACAACCCGCCACCCAGTCAGGGCGAGGGCGGCGGGGCGGGCGCCGCGCTCCACATGGTCTGTCAAGGGATTACTTTGTCCACACCGCACGCTGGTTCGGAGTTTGGGTTTCTGTTTCCTTTTCCCTCGCTGGGACTGGCCGCTTGCACTGGGTGGATAAGCACCTTGAGAATGGCCGGGAAAGTGATATCTGTGCTCAAGACCAGGGTCCCAGAGTGACCCGAGACGCGAGAGGAGTGAGGCCTTTCTCCAGGCTCTGGCCTCGGCGTCGGAGCCAGAGTGAGCCTTGGGTCCGCTCCAAGGGGTGCAAAATGGCGGTCGGGAGGCCCCGCGCTGCTCCCTGGGCCCTGGGGTGAAGTAACAGGTGCACACTGGTTCATCGCAGCGTTACTGATCCCGGAGGAGAGGAAACCCACCCGCCCAAGCCTCGGCTGGGCCTGGCTAAGAAATCCTCAGCACACTTTGTGCCAAAAAAAAAGCAACCAAGTGGGCCTGGTGGCGCACGCTTGTCATCCCAGCGCTGGGGAGGCTGAGACAGGGGATTGCACAGGTTCAAAGCCAGCCTCGGCTACTGAGTGAGGCTCTCAGAAACTTAGTGAGACCCTGTTTCCAAAAAAGTATAAAATAGGTCTGGGAGCATAGCTGGGAGGTAGAAAGCCTCTGGGTTCCACCCCCAGTACCCCAAAAATAAAATAAGAAAACAAAATAAAAAATAAAAAGTAGAGCTGGGGGTGTAGCTCGGAGGTAGAATGCCCCTGGGTTCCATTCCCAGTGCCTAAATAAATAAATAAATAAATAAATAAACAAACAAACAAATAACAAAGCAACGAAAGCATGAAGAAACACTTTCATAGATTTCGGCGTCACCGGAGCCCCCAGGACAACTGCCAGCATAGGTGCCGGGGAAATATCAAAAAACACACAGCTGCCCGAGCGTCCGAGGCCGGGCAGCCTCGCCTTCCCCCACGGCCTCTGCGAAGCGCTGCTTTTAATCCCAAACCACTTTTCCCTCCCTCGAGTATTCCCAGAGCATATCAAGGACCAGCTTTCCCTTTGAAATGGCTTCCAGCTTGCAAGCGTCTAAACTCCGCTCGGCCGCAGCCGCAGTGAGGGGTCTGGGGCGCGCAGGCCTGGGCTGCGGGCGCCTGGCCTCCTCCAAGGGCCGCCTCTGCCGAAAGCCACGGGCAGAGGCCGCCAAACCGGCTTCGGGGGGACACAGGCACCCGCCAGCACGGCTTTCTCAGGCAATCGAACCCAGGGCATTCTACCTCCGAGCTGCACCCCCAGCCCTGGTTTTTATTCTTTATTTTGAAACAAGGTCTCACTGAGTCTGGCTTCAAACCTGCGATCCTCCTGTCTCGGCCTCCTAAGTACTGGGATTACGGGGGTGCGCCACCACGCCCACTGCCCCTGAGCTCTCCATCCCTGGCCCTGCTGACAGCTGGCGGCGGTGCCCTGGGCCCAGCACACTTGGCACCCGAGTGCCCCTGTGGGGCAGGCGCCGTAGGCTCTGTGGGCGTCGCATAGCTGTGGCTGGCGGGCACTGCGGCCCAGGTGTGGACGGTAGGTGAGCTTCTCTCTCCCTCGCGTGGAGCTAACTGCAAAAATGTAGGTGTTCACTCTCCCACCTGCGACTGTGCCGTGTCCCAGACGGAAACTGCTGTGGGGACCCAGGCTCTGCCACCTCCCTCACGCAGCTCCCCCGCAGGTTCTGGGGTGGCGTCTTCGGCAGCAGAGGGAGGCTGCGGCCTGAGCACCGTGTCCGTCCCCACCCTCCTGGGCTTCCTCTCCCCTTGAAGGGAAAATGAAGACTTTACCTGGCAGAGGCTCTTAAAGACTCCCAGCTCCTCCCAAGAAGCTCGGCTTCACTGCGGGCTCAGCATCCTGCCACGCGTGCACCGGTGCCCATGAGTGCATGGAAACATGTTTGGCTTTCCAATGACCACACCTGAACGGCTCACATGGTGCAATTCGCAGCAATCCAGTATCAGTCAACACTTTTGTTCACACGCCTTCCAGGGCTGAAGGGACACTGAGCTCTGTCTGTCTGTCTGTCTGCCTGCATTGATGCCCGGATTTCAGTCCACATCAGACTTTCGGTCTCTGTCTCTCTCTCCATGGGCCTCTTCCCCAGGCTCAGTCAACGTGTGACGCATACCGCCATGAGTATTCTCACAAATACCTAGAAATACAGAACAGAATAAAATGTCCAGGCTTCTGCCGGGCGTGGTGGCGCACGCTTGTAATCCCCGCGCTTGGGAGGCGGAGACAGGAGGATCGCGCAGGTTGGAAGCCAGCCGCGTGCTGGCTTAGGAGACCCTGTTTCAAAAATATATATTTAAAAAAAATAGGTCTGGGAGTGTAGCCCGGAGGTAGAAGGGCTTCCAGGAACCCCAGTACCACAAAAAAAAAAAAAAAAAAAAAAAAAAAAAATTCCAGGCTTCAAATCATGAACGCAGGCGTGAGGGCCCCCGGACTCTGTAGTTCATCAGAACAGACGCACAGAGAACCCGCGCTGTGCCAAGGGACACCCAGGCCCCCGGCTCCCCACGAGGACAGCAGAGGACACTGTCTACACTGCGGGCCACAGGCCACCTCCCCAGCCTGCAGGAGAGCCGACCGGGTACAAAAAGTTCTCAAAGATTCCCTCGCCTAATAAATGTAAAGAAGTCCTCGGAGAGCCCTTCCCATTCATCAGCCGTCAGAGCGCTCCGAGGAAGGGGAGGCGGGCGCTAGCTCATTTCCCAGAGCCCGTCTTCCGGATTTTAAAAATGATTTAGCGGAGTGAGCCACTGCGGGGGCAGCTGGGGAAATGAGAAACGTCTCTAACACCCTCAAATTCTCTAAACCGCATTAGGAGCCCGTCAAGGTTGGACCCAGAGACCCAGCTACTGAAGCTGGTTTTATTTATTTATTTTTTCAGTAATGGGAATGAAACTCAGGGGCATTCTGCCTCCAAGCTACACCCTCAGCTCCATTTTTTTATTTTTATTTTTTATTTTTATTTTTTTATTTATTTTTATTTTATTTTATATTTATATTATTATTATTATTATTAATTATCGGTACTGGGGATGAAATCCAGGAGCATTCTGCCTCCGAGTTATACCCCCAACCCTTTTTGTTTTTCTTTTTTGTGGTACTGGCGATGGAACCCAGGGGCATTCTACCTCTGAACTACACCTCCAGCCCTATTCTTTATCCTTTATTTTGAAACGGTCTCACTGAGTTGCAGAGGGCCTCACTAAGTAGCTGAGGCTGTCTGAGAACCACCATCCTCCTGTCTCAGCCTCCCGAATGCTGGATGACGAAGAGTGTGCCACCACGCCCAGCTTAGGAAAAGTATTTTGAAAAGAAAAACTAAGGATGTCAAGAAAGTACATGTTCTGCAAGCAGGTAAAGGCTTCTCTTTGGAGAGGACTGAAGGGAGACGTTAGTGAAAAGCAGTGAGTCTGGGGACGAGACTGTGAAAAGCCAAACACGGCTTACTGACACTTTTTCATTTTTGCTCTCAGCGAAGTAGTCACTGAAATTTTTTTTTTTTTTTTTTTTTTTTCTTTTGAGGATCTGGGGATGGAACCCAGGGTCATTTGACCTCCGAGCTACACCCTCTACCCTGTTTTTTATTCTTTATTTTGAAACAGGGTCTCACTAAGTTTCAGAGGGCCTCACTAAGTAGTGGAGGCTGGCTGCTAACTGCGATCCTCCAGGTCTCAGCCTCCCGAATGCTGGGATGACGAGCGTGCGCCACCGCGCCCGGCTTAGATCTCTTGAATGTAGTCTGGAGCCAGATTTGCTGAATTTACTTTGATATCCGCTACTTCTAGGTGGGAAACCTCAGACAAGTCTCCTAACCTCTTGGGCGTATATGCGGGAGGGGGGTGACTGGAGATGAATCCACCTTGGAGCTACAGCCCCGGCCTTTTGTTTTGTTTCTGTTTTTTTTTTTATTTTGAAACAGGGTTTCCCTGAGTTGCTGAGGGTCCCGCTAAGCGGTGGAGGCTGATCTGAACCTGCGATCCTCCTGTCTCATCCTCCCCGGATCGGGATGACAGGCGTGCGCCCTCACGCCCCGGCTTATCAGTGATTCTTCACTGATCCTATTGGGATGATAATATTAGCGTTTATCTCACAGTTATGAGGCTTAAAAGGTCTCTGTGGAGCAGGGAGGACGGTCAGGAAACGTCGTCCAATGGAGGGTCTTGTGCTGTACCCTGGCCCCAGGATCCCATTAAAGGGACGTTTCCTAATGTATTTGTCAGTGTTCTCCTGTCAGGAATGTTTACTTTATCCAGCTTTACCTATTAAAAAAAAAAACAAAACAAAACGTGAGGTAGTTACATCTCTGCTCATCCGTGTGACAAATGCCTAGACACACAAAGCGCTATATGCCAAGGATGGCTGGAAACATTGCCTTTAAAACATACTTTCAAAATTGCGCTTCAGAAGGCTGGTCCCAATTTACTCGGCCACAAACAGTCCGCGAGAGTCAAAGTTTCCAGAGCCCTCAGCCATCCCCCCCCCACCCCTGTCTCATTCATCATTTCCCCCATGACTGCTGTTTTGATGGGTGAACATGGCATCTCGTTGTTTTAATTTGATTTTCTTCGATATCTATTAGGACTGACAATTTTTCACAGCCTTCTAGCCCTTGAATGCGCCTCTCATAAATTGCCAGCTCGTGTCCTTTGCCCAGGGGTTGGGACGGTCCTTATTTTTTATTTTTTTATTTTTTTTTATTTTATTTTTATTTTTTGCAGGTTTGGGATGGGTTGAATGACCCAGGGGCATTCAACCTCCGAGCTACATCCCCTGCCCTATTTTTTATTCTTTATTTTGAAACCGGGTCTCACTGAGTTGCAGAGGGCCTCACTAAGTAGCTGAGGCTGTCCGCGAACCGGGATCCTCCGGTCTCAGCCTCCCGAATGCTGGGATGACGAGAGCGTGCGCCACCACGCCCGACTTGGGATGGTCCTGATTGATTGGCAATGGCTCTTTACGTAGCAAAGGCGCTGGCCCTTCGCGACAGAGATATCACAAGAATTGCCTCCCATTTCTCCATTTCGGTGGGTTTCTTCCGCTGGAGTGTTGCTCTGTCCCCTCGGAAGCACTGGGGAAGTAGGCCGGGCCTCCTCCCCTTCTGCACAGGCTCCACCAGCCCGGGGGTCCTTTTAAGTAGGCAGCCTGGGGCAGCCCCTTTGATTTACCGCCCTCTACAGAATGAAAAGCCCCAGAGTAGAAAGTGGTCCATCAGGTCTTTCCAGAACTCAGATCCACTGGGCTCCTTCCCCTGCTGGCTGCCTCAGAGGTCACAGGTCAGAGGTCATCACGCCCCAATGGGCCCCAAAGAGGGCTAACTCGAGCCCCCTCCCAGTGATAACGGCTTGCTTCTTGAAAGTCCCCTGGCAATTTTTGGTGGAATGTAGGTTATAACTCAAGACTGCGAGAGGGAGAACTAGCACTCAGTCGATAAGAGCTGCCCCTCGTGAGCCCAGTGAAAAGTCGTCCGGTCATTATCTCTCCAGAGATTCTCACAAGCTAAGTGCCACGGCGCTCACTTCTTAAAAGACGAAATGGAGGCTCAGAGAGGTTAAGTCACTGGCCCCAGGACACCCAGCTCCTGAGGACTGAAAACCAGCTTAAAATTCAGCTCTGGCTGAGCCCCGTTCTCCCAGCTTAACTCTCTGCTTTGCCCCTTGATGGCTCTGTGACACCAGAAAAACACCCTGCCTCTTCAGCTCCCTGGATTTCCTTCCTCTGGGGAGAGTAATGGCCAGTCTCCATGCCATACAATATTGAGGCAAGAATCTGGATTTTAAATGATGACATGAAAGTCAAGCGTGGCGGCGCGTGCTTGTCATCCCAGCATTCGGGAGGCTGAGACCGGAGGACCGCGGTTCGCCGACAGCCTCAGCTACTTAGCGAGGCCCTCTGCAACTCAGTGAGACCCTGTTTTAAAATAAAGAATAAAAAATAGGGCTGGGGTGTAGCTTGGAGGTAGAATGCCCCTGGGTTCTATCCCTAGCACTGAAAAAAAAAAAAAGATGATGTAAAAACCTGATAAACTGTAAAGGTTTTTGTTTTTGCGGTACTAGGAATGGAAGCCAGAGGCTTTCTAACCCAGATATGCCTACGGGGCAGGCACCAGCCTTATATTCACATATATTCATTCAGCAAACAGTCGGTTTTCCAGTCCTGGGGGGAGGGCACTGTGCCTGTGACCTAAAGGAGCTCACACTAATGCACACACATGCACGCATGCTCACGTACACACACACACACACACACACACACACACACACACACCCTCATCTCCCCCTGGATTTCTCCCCTGGACTCTCCGCCCCCCAAGGTAAAAGAGGCACAGAACCCCTGGGTTCAGGTGAAGCCACGTCCCCCAGCGGCCCAGCCCTCCTGACACAGGCAAATTACGTCACCTGAGTCCTCTGAGCTGCTCCTGCTCTGTCCTTTCAAGAGCTCCCCACGCACAGAGCGCCTGCAGAGACTGAACAGCGCCCTTCACGATGCACCTGCCTCTGCCCGGTGAATTAGGCGCCTCTGCTTTTGAACCAACTGCACCTGGGTCAAAACGGAAGCATCCTTTTTTTTTTTCTTCTGGTGCTGGGAATTGAACCTGGGGGCATTCTACCTCCGAGCTACATCCCCAGCCCGATATTTTATTCTTTTTCTTTTTGAAACAGGGTCTCACTGAGTTGCAGAGGGCCTTCACCAAGTAGCTGAGGCTGTCCACGAACCGCGATCCTCCTGTCTCAGCCTCCCAAGTACTGGGATTATAAGCGTGTGCCACCACGCCCGGCTCGGGAAGCATCCTTTTTAATATATGCTTTTTATTGGTGTAAATCATTTTGACAGTGACTTACACGTACTACTTGGTGCCCCCCCTCCCCACACAGAGCACTGAGGTCAACATTGGTATTTTCACATATGTACACAAAGCCAGTGGTCGGATTCCTTCATTGATCCTCTCTCTCCTCCTCCCTCCCCCTAACCTCCTCCTCCCTGGCTCCACTGAAGTTATCCTCCCTTATCTCAAGTCTCTCTGGTATCCAGATTACCCTCTAGCCTCCGCCTATGACAGAATCATATGGCTTTCTTTCTTTCTTTCTTTCTTTCTTTTTTGTGGGTCTAGGGATGGAACCCAGGGGCAGTTGACCTCCAGGCTACACCCCCTGCCCTATTTTTTATTCTTTTTTTTTTTTTTTTTGGTGGTCCTGGGGTTCCTGGAAACCCTTCTACCTCCGGGCTACACTCCCAGACCTATTTTTATACTTTTTTTTATTTGGAAATAGGGTCTCTTAAGCCAGCGAAGCTGGCTTTGAACCTGCGCGATCGATCCTCCTGTCTCTGCCTCCCAAGTGCGGGGATTACAAGCGTGCGCCACCACACCCGGTTATTCTTTATTTTGAAACCGGGTCTCACTGAGTTGCAGAGGGCCTCACTAAGTAGCTGAGGCTGGCCATGAACCGCGATCCTCCTATCTCAGCCTCCCCAATGCTGGGATTACAAGCGTGGGCCACCATGCCCGGCAAAAAGGAAAATATCTTGAAAACATTATGTTGGGCAAAACAAGCAACTTTCAGAAAGATATCTGCAGTAGGCCGCTTCCTAAACTGTAAGGACCACATGCTCTAATGTAAATATTGAGCTACAAAATTAAGTGGTACGCCATGGCACACCCCTGTAATCCCAGTACTTAGGAGGCTGCAGCTGGAGGATGGCAGATTCAAGGCCAGCCTCAACAATTTAGCGAGATCCTATTTCCAAGTAAAAAAATAAAAAAAGGGCTGGGAGTGTAGCTCAGAGGAAGAATGCCCCTGGATTCAATCCTCAATGACATAAAAAATATTTTTTTAAAAGAAAGAAAAAAATAAGAAGACCTGGCTATATGGCCCAGTGATAGGACACTCCTTGGGTTCAATCCCCAGTATAGCAAAATGAATGAGAAAATAAACCAGAACTATTCTCTCATCCTTTTGAGGATAGAAGTCCCAAATCACAGAGCCAAAGCCCCAGTGCGGCCAGGACAGCTCCGGAGGCTCCAGGGGCGAGGCCTTTCCTGCTGTATCCTGCATTCCTGGGCTGGGGCCAAATCACTCCAGTGTCTGCGTCTACAGTCACAGGGCCCCTTCGCCACTGCAGATCCATAATTCAGGCACATCTACAAAGACCACATTTCATTTTAAGGTCACAGCGACACATTCCAGGGATTAGGACCTAATATTTTGGGGGCCATTTTCAGCCTACTACAAAATGTCAAATTAGTGACTGCACAGCCGGATACAGCTGCATAGGCCTGGAATCCCAGTACTTGGGAGGCTGAGACAGGAGGAGTATAGGCTCAAAGCCAGCCTCGGCCATTTAGAGAGTGGTTCAACGCTTGTGATCCCCGCGCTGGGGAGGCTGAGACAGGAGGATCGTGCAGGTTCAAAGCCAGCCTCAGCTACTTAGTGAGGCTCTCAGCAACTTAGTGAGACCCTGTTTCCAAATAAAGTATAAAATAGGTCCTGGAGTATAACCCGGAGGTAGAAAGCCCCTGCGTTCCACCCCCAGTACCACACACACACAAAAAAAAATGGGCCAGGCATGGTGGCACATGCCTGTAATCCCAGCATTCAAGAGGCAGAGACTGGAGGACCGCAGTTTGCGGATAGTCTCGGCTACTTAGCAAGGCCCTTTGCAACTCAGTGAGACTCTGTTTCAAAATAAAGACTAAAAAAAATAAGGCTGGGGGTGTAGCTCGGAGGTACAATGCCCCTGAATTCCATCCCCAGTACCGCAAAAAAATAAATTAATTAATTAATAAAAAATAAAATAAATAAACAAACAAGTAATTGCTGGGGGTGCTTGGAGTTGAACCCTAGACCTCGCACAGGCTAATAATTACATGTTCTACCACTAACTACACTCCAGTCCCTAATTTTTTTTTTAAATTTTAGATGCTGGGTAATTGATTTTACATCTCTGGGCCTTTAGCTTCCTACTCTGCCCACTTCCCGGATCTGTATGATGATCAAATAATCTAAGATAGAAATCACCTGGCAGAGTATCGGAGCAGCGGGCGCATCCTGAGCACCAAGGCACAGCTATGATTACTATAACCATGGTTTACCGTGGCCTTTCTGAAAGTCAGCAGCGTTTTGTACGATATACCTGTGCGGGCCCTTGTGTACACACACACACACACACACACACACACACACACACACACACACACACACACACACACCTGAGCAAGACAGCTTGGTTTTCCGGCTCCAGAGCCCTGGTTTTTGACACTCTGCCTGGCTGGGGTGGGGGGAGGCGCCCGGTTGAGCTGAAAATGCCGGTGGGGGGGGGCTCAGCAAAGGCACCTTTTTGATCTGCTCTTACTGCCACTATAGAGAATTAGATGGAATTCATTTTTATGATGAAGGAATTAATGGTTCTGGAGAGAATCGGGTCCAGGTGGAAGACTTGAATCCAAAGGAGGAAATAAAGCCTTGAAATTCAAATGAAAAATTACTATATAAGCATAAAGGAAACCTATTTTACACCTGTAAGACTGAATGTATAAATATGAACCAACGGCTCCCTCTGGGAAATGGGAATTGTGATTTTAATTCACCTAGACAAATATGCATCCTGCCTGCCGCACACACATTTCAATGAAGGCCTGGTGCCCGCCAGGGGCTCCAGTACCCCACTGGCCCTCCTCCCTGCCATGCCGGCACCCTCAGGCCAGGCAAGAGCCCTCGGGCATCTCCATAACCCCCAGGAAGCAAGGAGGCGCTCCCCGGACGGACGAGGTCACCTGGAAGGCTCCTTCCCAGCACTGACATTCTCTCTCATCCCAGGGCTGCGCCCACCAGGACCCCCGTGCCAGGGGGGTCTCAGCTTCACACATTCATTCACACCCGCTCATTCACACTGTGCTCGGTGTTGGGATCGACACCGAGGGGAAACTGAGGCCCCAAGAGAAGAAAGAGAGCCGACTTTGGAGTCCAGGAGGCCTCTGCTAAACTCTTTCCCTGACCACTGTCTGGCCTTGAGACAGCCTCTGAGCCTCCTTTCCTCCTGTGCAGGACAGAGGTGCTGCTCTCTACCGCCCAGGCTCAGCTGGGGTGGGGCAGTACCAGCTTGCTGTTCCGCGCCCCTGACAGAGGAGGAAGGATGCCGGAGGATGAGCAGGCACCAGTGTACCAACTGCACACCACAGGCCGCCGACGAGGCCGGCCCCAGAGGACCAGAAGGCTCAGAGTCCCGCAGCACGTCTCTGGCCTCTGCCCAAGCCTGGCCACCTGTCTGTACTAACACCATCCATTTTCTCTTTCATTTACTCACCCGGTTCTTATTTTCTGAGCATCTACCCCGGCACTTGGGGTGCAGTGACTGGCGCTTCCCTGGGGTTCCACCAAGCCCTTTGCTCCTGCCCCTCCCCATCCAGTGAGCCGAGGGGAGAGCGGCGCCCCCCCTGCTGAGTCCTGGCTGAGCTGGTGCCCTGGGGACCAGCAGAACCCAATCGCACCAGCTTCCCTGAACGGTGAGCAATTCGAGGTGGAGAACCGGCCGCGTTTGATCTTTTCCTCCCCATTCTGTCCTTCCCCACACCCCGAAAAGCCCGGGGCCTGGAGCTTGTGGGCTCCCCGGGCCCAGCGCACGCCCGCCACTACCGCTGCCCTTTGATTTGTTTAATGGAAACGCTGTACCGTAGATGCTGGGCTGTGATAAGGTGATCGTCCAAGGCAGAGTCTGCGGCCCAAACCCAACTTGGAGAGGCCGGCAGGCGCCCAACACCATCAAACACTTGGTCTTTTGTTCAGGCTTTGGGCATTTAGGAGAAGCCTCCTCTCCCCAGGCTCTCGAGGGTGCCAGGAAATAGAAACCCCATCGCGAACACCCCTCCTCTGCACACACAGGCGCTGGTGAGCGTGCACGGCCCTCCTGCATGCTCTCACATAGGGCACACACTCAGCCGTTCCCTTGAGACCGCTGGGACCAGCTGGGGGCCTTCCTCCCACTCCACAAATGGACCTGAAAGAGGGCTCAGGAGGCAGAGGAGGAGGATTTGTAGAGGACGGGGCCCACCCCGGGAGGGTGAGCCTGCCCACATCTCTGGAAGCCACTGCGAGGCAGCAGCGGGAGGACCATCCAGGCCAGGGGGGGGAGGAGGGCCCAGCAGGCCTCAGGGCAGGGTGGGCAGGGGGCCACACAGCCAGGCCAGCCTCCCTCGGCTTTATTTTAGGACCTCAGGAGGTACACGGCTTGAGAAAAAAGAAAGATGAAGAAACGGAGGGGAAGAGGAGCAGGGAAGGCGCAGAGGTGGAGGACAAAGAGAAGAAGGAAGAGGGAGAAGAAGAGTGGGAGAAGGAGAGGAGGGAGAGAAAGAGGAGGGAGAGGAGGGAGAGAGAAAGGAGGGAGAGAGAGAGGAGGGAGAGGGAGAGGAGGGAGAGGAGAAAGAGGGAGAGGAGGGAGATGAGGGAGAGGGAGAGGAGGGAGAGGAGGAAGAGGGAGAGGAGGGAAAGGAGGGAGAGGGAGAGGAGATAGAGGGAGAGGAGGGAGAGGATGAAGAGGGAGAGGAGGGAGAGGAGGGAGAGGAGGGAGAGGAGGGAGAGGGAGAGGAGGGAGAGGGAGAGGAGGGAGAGGGAGAGGAGGAGGAGGGAGAGGAGGGAGAGGAGGGAGAGGGAGAGGAGGGAGAGGGAGAGGAGGAGGAGGGAGAGGAGGGGGAGGAGGAGGGAGAGGAAGAGGAGGGAGAGGAGGAAGAGAAGGAGGGAGAGGAGGAAGAAAAGGAGGGAGAGGAGGAAGAAAAGGAGGGAGAGGAGGAGGAGGGAGAGGAGAGAGAGGAGGAAGAGGGAAAGGAAGAGGTGGAAGAGGCCAGGAGGAGGGAGAGGTGGAGGAAGAGGGAGAAGAAGAGTGGGAGAGGACAGAGGAGGAAGAGGAGGAAGAGGAGGAAGAGGGAGAGGAGGGAGAGGAGGAAGAGAAGGAGGGAGAGGAGGAGGGACAGGAGAGAGAGGAGGAAGATTGAGAGGAAGAGGTAGAAGAGGCCAGGAGGAGGGAGAGGAGGAGGAAGGAGAAGGAAGAGAAGGGCAGGAAGAAGACAGAAGGAGACCTACCCTAGCAGGAGGCCCAGGGGAAGCCTGGTTACTATTACTGTTGTTGTTTTATGCTTTGAGACCTTGAATCCAATGAAACCCTTTTATTTTTTTCCAGGGGGGGATAAAATGCCGGTCAAGACAGCCCTCACTCTGCCTTTGCGTCCTACTCAGGTCTGAGCAGGCACTTCCAGGTTAAAGAGCACTACTTCCTAAAATAACAATGAACAGAGCGTAAAGGTTGGGGGTGTGAGCAACTTCACCTCCTCCAATGCAGCTCTGAGGACTCCTGCCAGGAACCTTAGGAAACTTCCACGGGTCCTTTGTCCCTGGACCCTCCAAACCCCAAGCCCACCCCTCCCTCTCTTTACCAAGCACCCAGGATTGAATCCTTCCACTTGCTGATGGCTCTGGGTCCCTGCCCGCAGAGGAGACCTGGCTGGGACCTCCCTCTGAAACGGCATACTGGTTCACTGAAATCAAAACCCCCAGCGTCCAGGGGGATTTATCTAAAGAAAGATTTATTGGAGAACTGCTTTTTAAAATGCCCCTTGCATATGATCTGGAGTAGCGTCTTCTCTGTTGGGCGGGGGGTACAGCTCCTGGCCCCCTGCGGGCAGGGAGAGGGGAGCTCCAGGCCAGACCCCAGTCTCCTACCTCCTGTTATATTCAATGTGCTGCCAGGAACAGGGTCCCCATTCCCCTACCCTGCCCTATTTCTTTCTCTTCCATTTAATTGGCTTTAGAGGGCTCTATGTGGAAACTTGGAGTGGGTGGAATTTCTATTTAAATCAAGGAAGACGTGGGCAGGGTGTGGTGGTGCGGGTTTATAATCTCAGCACTTGGGAGGGCGTCTCGGGTTCAAAGCCAGCCCCAGCAACTTAATGAGGCTCTTTGCAACTTAGTGGGACCCTGTTACCAAATAAAAATAAAATAAAATAAAATAAAATAAAATAAAATAAAATAAAACAGGTCTGAGGGTTGTAGCCTGGAAGTAAAAGTCCCCTGGATTCCATTCCCAGGACCACAAAAAGAAAGCGACAGAGACAGAGACAGAGAGGGAGGGAGGGAGGGAGGGAGGGAGGGATGAACTGGGAAAGGGTGTGTACATGGAGATTTTAGAACAGAGAGGGAGAGGTGGAGGGAGAGGACAGTTTATCTAAAGCAGACAGCACTGGGCTGGGAGTGACTTCTTGTGGGGCTACACCTTTAGACCAGGTGGAAGAAGAGGAGGAGGGGGAGAGGAGGGAGGAGGAGGGAGGAAGAGGGAGGAGGAGGAGGAGGAGGAGGAGGATCAACCCAACCCTTCCACAAGTTTTCTGCTCAAGGGACCACAAGTTTTCCTTCAGGACCACAGGCCCGTCGCAGGGATTCGGCCTGAGTTTCCACCCAGAGAGCAGCGGAGGCCGCACACAGCTCAGGAAGCCACAGAGATGGGAGCGGTGGATGGACCAGACAGTCAGAAAACCTGCTGCAGAGGAGTCAGAAAAACCGGGTAGATATAAGAAGCTGGGAGGCCGACTGTGGGAGGCAGAGAAAGACCAGAAGGCAAAGTCTGGGGGTGAGGGGCACCGAGAGACCAGGAGAGAGAAATGGAAAGGCAGAGGGAGACAGAGGGTGAGGAGGGAAACGGAGAGCGATGGACTACAGTCAAATCTTTGCAGGGCAGGTGGAGCCCAAAGCCAGCAAGGGAGGCAGCCCCCAGCCTCGGGGAGGGAGGCTGGAGCACCTCGTTGATTGATGGCCCCATGGGGAGTGGATTGGGGGGTTAGGGAGGGGACGAGCTTCTCCCCTGCCCCAGGCTGCAGCTGCCCAGGCCCCAGGTGAGCCCCCCTTTCCCCTGCTGGATGTGAAATCGCCATTTCACCCCGCCACACTTCTTAATTGTTGCAAAAATCATTTGTGAAATTGGTCTCCAAAAGGCGAGAACGGCCACGCTCATTCCGACAGACAACCCGCTTCCTCCCCTGCGCCCACCCCGCCAGGGCTATGGAATCCCCAAGCTACAAAAACACAGCTTTGGGTGGCCGGAGCGGGCACTGTGCCCTGAGCTCCTGGACCTGGATGCTGTTACTTCTGCGTGAGAGGATCACCCTGGGCTTGGCAGCTCCAGCACAAGCCCAGTTCCAAAGGGTCCCGGCTGGTGTAGCCCCCCCCCCCACCGCACGGAGGGACTGGCGGAAGTACCAAGCCCCCAGCCTCCTGGCCCTGGGGCAGGCAGGAGGAGGAGCACACACTCCAGGTCTGTTCTTGAAGTGCTAATTGATAAAAACACAGGTTCACACCTTCCTGAGGGTGCTTAGAGCCCCACACTGTTATCAGGCAGGTGACCCCCAAACATACACACAAACAGACCCTCACTTAGAAACCCATCCTCACTCAGACTGACCCCAAACAGAGCCCCAGGTGCACCCACCTGCACCTAGACAGCCACACCCCTCCTGCATAAGCCCTGACATCCACAAATATGCTGGCCCTTTGCAAATACAGAGGGGAGGTACCCTAAAACCTGCCAGGGGAACAGGAAGATCAGGATGGGCAGATGGATGGGTAAGCAACATGTATTAGACTTGTGCCTTACATATTTATATGCAGATGTATGTATATATATGCATATATAAAACATATATTAACCTTGGGAGCTCAAGGAGGACAAGGTCCTCCCCAGCAAGTTACCATCCCCCTGGACACACCGGAAGGCTTAAAGCATTCTCTCCCCAACTCTCTTGGTGGACCAGCTAGGGCTCCACCTTGCAAGCAGCCCGACATTCTGGCAGGCCAGGCACCTGGTGACCCCGCTTCCAATGTTAAAGTTGCCTGTCCCCACTGCCCATCCTCACGTACATACACCTCATTCAGCTCCAGGAGCTTGAGGTTAACAAACGTGAAGCAGAGCCCCCATTCCCAGAAGGTCCGCCCTCCCTCCTTTTTGATGAGCCCCTCCCCCCATGCCTGTAGAGAGGGTCTGTCACCTGCTGAGAGGGGCAAAGGTCACAGGTGAGGAGAGTGAGAGGGCGGGGGACACCCTGGGGCCAGCCTGCAGAGAGCCCCCCAGGCCAGGATGCTGCAGAGCCCCGGCCTGGAGAGGGCGGGTGGGCAGTTGGAAGACTGGGTTGGTTTTATTGTATTTCGCCTCCTACGCTGGGTCAGAGATGTCTTTCCCCGGGGAGACAAAAGGGCCTGCTGCCGTGGCGGCGTCCTGCCCCGCTGAGAGGGGCGTTTTGCCGCCAGGAATTCCCACCCCAGGCAGGGGTCACTCTGGCCTGGGACCTCCGATCACCACTCCCCACTCCAGGCCACCTGAGGGGCCCCCTCCCAACACCCCAGGGAAGAAGCTTAGAGTTGGCACCAAGTTCTGGCCGAACAGCTCCCTCCCGCCCATTCCCCACATCTCTGGAGCCCCAGCTGGGCACTGGACTGCGGCTACCAGCTGGAAAGAGGTCCAGGGTTGTGGTCCTGGGAGCTGGAGGAAGAGGAGGCTGTCCAGCCCCTCCCCAGGGTAGGCAGAGAGGAAAGGAAGAAAAGTCTCCCCAACCGCACGCGGGCAGCCCCTGTGTTAGGGCATTTAACCAGGAGACAGTCACTCCGGGCTTCTCGGAGCTGAGCCGCGGGAAGCCAGACAGGAACCGGACACCAGGGCTGTGACAGTATCTCACGGAGTCTTAATCCTTCCCTTGATGTCACCCAGCCTGTTTCCCAGGGAATCCTACTCCGGAGAAATGTCTGTGTAAGATGAGGTTCAAAACCTGAGCTACAGCAGACTGCCCCAGGAGGCTGAGGAACCCGGGAGAAGCCAGAGGTGCGCAGGACCCGGGGTTGGCGATCCCACAGAGCCAGGGCAGGCAGGGCATCCCCCGCCACCAGGGGCTGGGGACCCGGGCACCCAGCCCATTCATCAAAGGAGCACACTTGGACAAAGTTGCCCCCTCCCCTTTCCCTCCCAGTTCAAATTCCGCCCCCAGACGAGGTCGAAGTGGGGATTAGAAAAGAGGAAAAAATAAATTCGTTGGCGATTTCTTTTCGTTATTGGGCGCCGGCTCCCTTCCGTCCTGGCCCCCTTCCCTCCTCATGAATAAAAGTCCGAACCTATCAGATCTCTTGGGCTGCCTCCTCCTCCTCCTCCTCCTCCTCCTCCTCCTCCTCCTCCTCCTCCTCCAGCTGAACACTTCTGCACAACTTACCCAGCTGATCGATCGCGCCCCCCGCTTCTCCTGTTGGACTCCCCGACCCTGTCACTTCCCACAAGACCCGCGGGAACCCCAGTTCCTCGCTCAAGTCTACGGGGCACCGGCGAGAGCGAGCCGGTGCGGGGGGGGGGGGGCAGGACGAGAGGGAGGGAGGGAGGGAGGGAGGGAATAAATATATAAATAAACACGAAAAAGAATCCCCCCGACAGCCTTGGGACTCAGGAACTGGGACCCCGCGAGCGAGGGAGCGAGAGGAGCCGCCGGCCACCCGAGGACGGGCGGGGGTCCCGCCGCCCCCAGCCCCGGCCGCGCCCGGCCCGCCCCGCCCTGAGCTCCAGCGCGCACAACTTGTGGCGGAGCCGGACTCGGGGCTGGAGTGTTTGTTTGTTTGAACTTCCCCGTCGTCGCCACCTTCCCTCCCTCCTCCCCCCCCCAGCTCCCCCCTCCCCGCTCCTGGACGCGGACGCCCGCAGCCGGGGCGGGGGGTGGGGAGGAGGAGGGAGCGTGTGCGCAGGGGAGGAGGAAGAGGTTAAAAAAAAAAAAAGAAGGAGAAGGAGAAGGAGAAGAAGAAGAAGAAGAAGCAGGAAAGAAAGATCGCGGCTGGGTGCGGCGAGCGGACGGGAGCGATTTTGGCCGACTCTGGACCCGGCCCCGGCGTGCGCTAGAATGGCGGCCCTGCCCGGCGCGGTTCCGAGGATGGTGCGGCCGGCTCCGGGGCAGAACTACCCCCGCACGGGCTTCCCTCTGGAAGGTAAGCGCTCCGGGGAGGGGCCCCGAGGTTCCCGAGGCCGCCGGGCGGGCTCCCGCAGGGGGCTCGGCGACCCCCGCCCGGCGGATCCAGCCCTCCGCCAGCGCGGTCCCTCCCGGGGCATTTCAGCCCACCCCACGACTTCCAGACATCTCTTTCCTGCAAGTCCCCGGGCGCTGGCCGGGCCTGGCTTCCCGGCGTCCCGCAGCCCGAGGGTCTTCCGACCCCTTTTATTTCGAAATAACCCACCGCGCCCCCCGCCCGGCCGCCGAGGCTCTCCTCCGCCGCTTCCCAAAGCAACAGCTCTCTGCCCGGAAGCAAACTCATTGTGAGATAAATAGTAACAAAATCCCCCCCCCAAAAAAAAAAAAACTTTTTACTGCAGCTTTGGGACTCGGCAGACGTCCCGGGATGGACCCCCGAGCCCCGAGCGGGGGCTGCTCTGCGACCCCGCTGCAGCCCGGGGCGGCGGGGCCTCGGCTGGGCAGGCTGAGCGCGCCCCCCTCCCCGGCCCTCCCCTCTCTTTTCTCTGTCTCTTTTCTTTTTAAACTAATGGAAGGCCTTTCACCTGCCACTGAGGGGTCGTTGGGCTTCGGGGGGGCGGGCCGCCCGGGGCGTCCTAGGTAAGTAAAGCCGTGGAGGATCTGTGCCATTTGTTATTACTATTTTTAATTTTATTGCAATGACTCTCCTTCAACCGCACGAGCCCCCCGCGAGCCCGGGCGGGGCGGGCGGGCGGCCGGGGAGGGGGCCCCGCGGGCGGCGAGCCGGCGCCGGGCCCCCGAGTTAGGCCGAGCGGAGAGGGCTCCGTGATCAAGTGCCCGCGGGCGGCCGGGCAGGCGGGGGAGCCCCGCGCCCGGGGATTTGCGCGGCCCTCGGCGGGAGCCATCGCGAGCGGAACAGGCGGCCGAGGACGCGCGGCGGATTAGGACAATATTTGCCCAACATGACGCAGAATACTGAGGAGCGCCGAGTGCCGGTCGCTAAGAGGCCCTTGAATATAAAGTTGGGCGCTCGAGAGCTCTCCAGCGCTAATGGCATATCCCGCCACGGAGACCCAGTCACTCTGGCGAGGCGAGGCACGATTTCTGATTAAATCCGAGGGTGGCTTCAGACGCCTAGTTTTACAAAGAGAGATGGAGGGGGAAATGGGAAGGCTCCAGCCCCAGCCTCTTCTCCGCCTCCTCCTTTCCAATTATCCTGTCCGCTTTCTCTACTCGGGCGGCTGTGAAATCGTTCTAATCTTCCAGATCTCCGCTGCCGCTCAGTCCCCAAATTGGGGGGATCCAGGCCGGATTAGTGCACCGGGTGCCCCCCAACCTCCTGCGAGGAAATTGTGTAGACTTTGCATAACGCCGACCCGCGCCTCTCTCTCGCCTCCCCAGCGCGCGCACACGGCGGGCGTCAGTCTTCCCGGGTCCCAAAGTCACCCACAGCCTGGGACTCTGCCCATCTGCATTCAAGCAGAGCCTGCAGGGGACGATCTCGGCTCTCTAAGGCCGAGTGGGGTGTTCGGGGGGGGCTTCGGGACAGTGGGGCATGTCCCCCAAATTGTTTTAAAACGAAAATCAGACTTTGAGAGCGGTTGGAAGCAAAGGGGGGCCCCCAAAGGTCAGCGCGGTGCCGCCGGAGGGAGCGCCTGCAGCCTTCTGTCACCAGCCCCTGGGCTGTGGCCGGCTGTTCAGCCTGGGCTGTAAAGGCTAGTCTTCAGCCAGCCCTTCCTAGCCACCAGCAAAAGGGGTCAGTCTTCACCACTGGGAACGAGGAGCCCGCCGATGGGCCGCGTCTCCCGGGTTATTGGCCTCTCTGAGCGGCAGGCAGACCCAGGGCCTGGGGGTCAGAAACCTTGTTCCAGAGATCTCTAGAGCTACACCAAGCTTTCTGCTATACTTTTTTTTTCTTTCTCTCTCTCTCCCTTTCTCAGGGACATTCAGCAAACCCCCCCCCTAAGGTGTGTCTGCATGCACTACCTGTGGCGGGAGTTGGGGGTCTGTACGGAGGCCCTTGCAGCCTTGACACCCCTCTCTGTCCAGCCAGGCCCTCCCTCGGCTTCCTCATCTCTGAACTCCCAGACTCCTCTTAACGTGAGGACCTTGGAGACCCTCGCTGTCAGGGAGGTTCTGGGGTTCACACGGCAGATATGGAGCCCCAGGGAGCAGCCATGTCTCCCAGCTACCCTCACCCTGGGCCGCACTGTCTGTCTCTCCTTTCTGCAGTGTCCACCCCGCTGGGCCAAGGCCGGGTCAACCAGCTCGGCGGGGTCTTCATCAACGGGCGACCTCTGCCCAACCACATCCGACACAAGATCGTGGAGATGGCCCACCACGGCATCAGGCCCTGCGTCATCTCCCGCCAGCTGCGTGTCTCCCACGGCTGCGTCTCCAAGATTCTCTGCCGCTACCAGGAGACGGGGTCCATCCGGCCCGGGGCCATCGGAGGCAGCAAGCCCAGAGTGAGTGTCTTAGCCGCAGAGACTGGCAGCTAGCCTTTCCGTGGTCAGGACCCTGGCTGCCATCCACAGCACTGGGGCGCCTCTCCCTTCCTATGGGCAGGGTAATTGGTAGAATGTCCCTCACCCCTAGATAAGCCTCATTATTTTCCCATTATCTGGATTTCGCAGGGATAGGGATAAATGAGCCCTGGGTTAGTCCAGACTTTGAGGCCAATGAGCCACCTCTGGGCTGGCCCCCCATCTGCCCCGAGTCCCTGCTACCACCCCAGACCCGGGGAAGTCTCTCAGCCTAGCTGAGATGTCGAGAACCTGGAAGTCCTGATTGGGTTTGTTGGGTTTATTCCTTATCCTTGTCCTTTTAGTTACCTTCCTGGGGAGCCAGCAACTGATTTCTTGGAAGAATAGCTCTAGTCGGGAAAGGGCAGGGGGCAGGGTTCCCCGAGCCCCTCACCCAGCGGGGGCTCCTAGGAGGTTGATATTAAAAGTGTCTCCCTCCCGCACCCCATCTCTCCACTCCTGCTCTCCACCTCCACCTCTGAAGCAGGTGGCGACTCCGGACGTGGAGAAAAAGATCGAGGAATACAAGAGGGAGAACCCGGGCATGTTCAGCTGGGAGATCCGGGACCGGCTGCTGAAGGACGGGCACTGCGACCGCAGCTCGGTGCCCTCAGGTGAGAAGGCGGCTGAGCCGGGCGCCGGCCGCCCGGCTGGCGGGGAGTCTGGCCCGGCCTCGGGGCTCAGCCTTGCGGGGCTGGCGGGTGGAAAGAGGAGGGGAAGGGACGGCCGACGGGACTTGGAGCAAAGTTAAGGGAACGGGCAAGAAGGCCAGGGTAGCACAGACGGAATCAAAACAGGGAGGAAGGTGAGGAGAGAGACAGAGGAGGAGAGAGGGGGAGAAGGAAAGGCAGGGGGAGAGAAGGATGGCTGGACAGCAGGAACGGAAGAAACTGGAAGTTTGCCTAGATTTCAGGTGGTGAGAGGCACTCGCTTCTCCGAGCCTAGAGAGGGGAGCCTGTCCCGGGGGTCTGGTATCCCGGGGCTTCTCTGGATCCCCTTCTTCCAAGCCATTTCTGTTCTGTTGCTACCACCAGCTGCCAGTGGATGCTAAATTCAGAAGCCTCAAACCATGCTGACCACGAGAGGGAAAGTGGCCTGGGGTGTGTGTGTGTGTGTGTGTGTGTGTGTGTGTGTGTGTGTGTCCAGGTGCACTCAGGCACACAGGGCCGCACCTGGCTGGGGCATGGCAGCTTCGGGGTCGGGGCACTCTGGGGGGGCTCTGGGTTGAGCACACCTGGGGTATGTGCTAGTGTCAGGCACACAAGTTCAAGGGTGTGTATAGGAATGCATGAGTAGGTGCCTCTGACACAGTCTTAGGGGACTCCAGCTGCCCAGGTGTGGCTGGCTTCGCTTCTGTCCTTGAATAGCTCAGATACCTGTGTCTGGGAGCCCCAGAGAACGGGGTGTATATGAGGAGGGGGCTCATCCGGGCCAACACACCCCAACAACTTATACTAGTGCTTTTGCCTTTGAATTTCTGAGGTTTAGTGAGTTCGATTAGCCGCGTGCTGAGAATCAAGTTCGGGAAGAAGGAGGAGGACGACGAAGCAGACAAGAAGGAGGAGGACGTGGAGAAGAAGGCCAAGCACAGCATCGATGGCATTCTGGGCGACAAAGGTAGGGACCTGCCGGGCCTGGACGCCTGGATGTGCGTCTTCACTTGCGGGCCGGCGGCTCGCTCTCCCTGCCCGGCCTGAACGGCCACAAGTGCAGCGGACCTGGCCGGCCGCGGGCAGCCTGGGCCGCTCAGGCTTCGCGGAGACGGCGGGCTCCGCGCGCCGCCTCACTGTGCCAGGAACAGGGTGCGAAGCCCACGGCCCCGATGCGCGATGGGGCCGGGACAACAGGAGGCCTCTGTGCCCTGGGGAGCGTGCCTGGCGCCGAGGCCTGCAGCCCCAATGCGCGCCTGGTTTGCTCTGGTGCGTGAATCCTCCGGGGCTGGTGTTTTGGCTGCTGGTCCCGGTGTTGATCAATTATTTATAGGCAACTTGGGCAAAGGCGGGGGGGGGGGGCGAGGAAGGAGGAGCCGGCCCGAGGCTCCGTAAATGAATTTGTTAACCAGACCCTCACACGCTTTCTAAACGGTCCCTTGAAACCCCGCCTGACAGTTGACTGACTGCCGCAATCAATAAAAATTAGCGAGGGCAGCCGGCTGCCTCCCAGCCCTGAGTAGCGCTCGCAGAAGGGCGCCTTCCTCTTGAGCGTCGGCGGGCAGGGTGGGGAGCTGATGCCGCGTTGGCAGGCTCCCGGGGTGCGAGGATGGGGGAATTCTAGGCGCCACGCACCCTCAGCCGCCCTTAGCAAGGCTTGGGGCCGGGGCTGCGGCGTGAGCCAGGGGGAGCCAGTTTTCCTGGTGCTCTAAAGAGGAGTTGATCTTTCCAGCGCCTGCCGGCCCGCCGAAAACAACTGCACTTTTGTTACTTGACTGGGGAAGTTTTGAAAGGAGAGAGTGTCTTGTCTCCTTATCTCCTTCCTCGAAGTTCTCTTTAAGACTTGGGATGTGTGTGTGGAGTGGGGTTGAGCGGAAATAGAGGATGCAGAGCCTGGGAGACTGGTCCTGGGAAAGCGGCGGCCCCCAAACCCGCAGGGAGCCCGGCGCAGGCAGAGAAAGACATGAGAGGGCCTGGGAACCCGCAAAACGGTGGCTTGGGGAAGAGAGGGGCTTAAGATGTAAAGAACCCCCTTCCAGAGGTTTCTGCCGGCGGCACTCCTTTTTGAGTCCTCAGCACGCCTATCCCAGGTCTCTCTCTCCGGCTCTGCCCGGTCCCTCCCAACCTTGGAGATGAACTTCACAGACAAAGCCCGCTTCCAAAGACAGCGCCCCACAAGCTCGGGAGGCCCAGCCCCCGCTGGCCCATCCGAGGGGGAAGAGTTGGGGGGCGGGCAGCCCCTTGTGAGAGCAGCTCTGTGCCGGGGAAGGGGCGGGCTATTGACATTCAGGACCCCTAGTGGAGCCGCAGTCCCGCCCGGGACAAAGGCCCGGGGAAGAAAGGGAGCGGCTGTGCCCGGCACCCCGCTGTGCCAAACCGGCTGAGGGGCCTGGAAGGCTGGGGGAGGCCACTTGCGGGGCTGAGTAGCCCCCCCCCCTCAGCCGCTTGACAACTCCTCCGAGAGCCTGGGACCCCTGTGGGGGGGGGCCCAATGCTTTTTTTTTTTTTTTAGCTCTTACTAGAAGGACTAGTTGGACTTTTTAAATGTAAGCGGCAGGTCAGGGGCACAGAACTGTAATAGTATTTCCCAGACAAATACTATAAGCAGACATCTCTTCTGAGAGGTGCCCCCCGGTTGAAGTGTTTGCATTTATTTGGAAAGACCTCAGGTGTGTGTGTGTGTGTGTGTGTGTGTGTGTGTGTGTGTGTGTGTAAGGAGGGGATACATTCAAGTCAGTCTTCCAGGAAGCACAAATGGGTAACATTTCCCCTGGGAAAGGCAACGACTCAGGCAACGAAGGGGCTTCCAGAGCTGGGCCAGGCTTACAAGTCCAGGCCACAGGTGACTTCGCAGGATAGAGGTTTTCCCAGCAGCAGAACCAGGAATCTCCGGTCTCCAAGAGTTTAAAGAGGAGCCGGGTGATTCTGATGGGGACAGAGGTGGAGAACCAGGTCTCAGAGGAGCTGCAGAAGGGAAATGGCCTCGTGGGGGTGGCAGTATCCTGACAGTCATGTGACCCCTGAGGATGGCGGGCCTTGGGTGGCTATTCACCCACCAGCCTTTGGTTCGCAATGCCCCTGTTTTTGTTTTTGTTTTTGTTTTGGTCTGTGCCAGTGGGGTTCTCGTGGGTATGCAATGTGATTGTACATGGGTGTGCATTGTGCAGGGGAGAAAGGGCTGTGCCCCCACCTATGGAAACGTTGCATTTGTTTCTTATTGAAAGGTGGCCGTAGTCAGCAGGCCTCCTAATGCACCCCTCCACTCTCTCCCGTCCCTAGACAGTCTGTTTTTCCGGCCAAGTTAAAGGGCCCAGTCATCCAGGTCAGGAGAGGTAGTGAAGCCTGGTGGGCAGGGAGTGCGCACACCTACAACTTTGTTTTGGTTTCTTGCTCCTGACAAATGCTTTCTCCGGGGGTTGCCCCTCTCGTGGTAGGGAGCCGCCAAAGAAGGGGTTTAAGAGCTCTCCTCTTTAAGCGCTAAAGAGAGATCCCTCCCTGAGTCCGTTTTTCCCTATCGTCTGCTTGGCATTTAATAATGTTAAGACTTATTAGAGCTGGTAATGAAAACTGGGGCTGCTGAATAGGGAACTGTGTTGGCGAGGGGTGTAATAGCTTCCAGGCATGGTAAGAAACTATTTATCCGCAATCAGTCCCCACTCTCAGAGTTTGAAGCACAAACGTTAAGTTGAAGGGTTTTAAAGCAGATTAAATTGAGCTTTTATTTCTCTGCACTTTCATCTCTGAACAGCTCACTTCTGCTCCCCTTGGGCTGATATTCATGAGACTGTGCGTGGTTTTTTTTTTTTTTCCCCTTCTCTCTCTCTTATCCTTGTTAAGGCTGAGTTATTAGGATGGTTGGTGTGAGAGTCCTCAGACCACTGCAGACAGGGCTCCGGCCAAGCTCTGCACACCTGGACAGGGCGGTGGGCGTTCACGCGCCCTCATCTGCTTAAGCTCTCTCCGGGGATCAGGGGAGAAAAAAGAGAAGGGGACACCCCCCCCCCCGACTCTGAGCTCAGAGAGACTCTTGGGAGGAATTGGACAGGGGCTTGCAGAGGGCTAAGGGATCAGTATCAACAACACAACACCGGAGATTCAGGCATCAGACAGGACTACAGCCAAAGACCCTACTGACCAGACCTAACACGGGAACCTTTCTGGTCTCTAGGTAGAAGCCTAGCAGGGCGACAATTCACAGGAAATACTGGGGGGGGGGGGTTATAAGAGGAAAAAGAAAAGGAGGAGGAGAAGGTGTTGTCTTTTGTGGCCAGAGAATTTTCAGATGTCCTGGGTCTGCAAGGCCCTCGGAGGTGCAAGGGGGATGCCAGCCAGATTTGCTTTTCTTTGCTTTTTTTTTTTTTCCTCCTCCTTAATTTATTTCTAAGGCAAGAAACTTACAGGTGTGGAGTGGGAAATGACGGGGAAGAATCCGCAAGGAGGGGAGAGCCCGAAGTGTGGGTTTTAGACACTTGTAAACGGAGGTGGGAAACAATTTAATTTGGCAGCGGCGATAGCTGCTAATGCGGTTTTCGGTCGTTCGCTACACTGGAGGAAGCTGTTTAGATTGCGTGTACAAGGACCTGCCAAATTTAATTAGGCTCCGGGGAGCGAATGAATAGGGGAAGGGGGGGCCCCGGCTCCCCACAGCCCACACAGTTTTATTTATTTATTTTTCCCTCCTCTGGCTTCACACCTGGAAGGGACGCTGTTTATCACCCAGGTGAGGACAGGAGAGGGGAGGGGAGGGCCAGGGAGACGGGCCTTCCAAGAGGGGCCAGGGACTGGGAAGGGGAACATCCATTTATCAAGAAACAATCTGCATTGATTTAAACTAACAAGTTCCCTCCTCTGTAAAATGTGTGTTTAGAGCAAGGTAATTGACACTCTACCGAATCAAAGGATTACCCCGGGTTGGCAATCTAATCAAACAGAGTCCAGGCGGGATTTGAGGCTGTTCAGGGTGGGATCAGCTTCGCATAATGGGGGCTCTGAGGAAGACGGGAGGGCGTCGGGCGATTCCCCGGCTCCAGGCAGCGCGGGGCGGCGGCCTGGGGAGACGGGAGGGGGAGAGGGAGGGTGCGGGGCGGGTGGGGGGGGCGTCCCGGAGGAGGGGGCTCGCGGCGAGGGGCCGAGCCCACACTGGGCCGACAAGACTCCCCCTTTTCTTCGCCTCCACCGCCACCCCCAGCCCGGGTAGAGGTGGGGAGGCGGGAGCTGACACCGACGCCGAACAATAAAGCGATAACCATTACAAAGGCCGTCGCCGGCGCGCGCAGCCCCAGAACCCGCGGTAAATAAACAGAGTCGGCAAAAGTGTTTGCCAGATAAACCCGGGCCTAAATCGAGTGTGACGGGCCAGGAGAGACGAGACAGGAGGAGATAAGGTTGGAGGGGGAGTGTACGCGCGTAATCTAATAGAAGACCTTTAGAAAACAAACTTTAAACAAGGGAGAACAGGCGGGCGCGCGTAATTATCCGCCCCGGAGAGCCGGGGGGGAGCCGTCGGGGGGCCGGGCGGGGTGGGGGCGCCCCTGGGGCCCCGCGGGGAGCCGAGGCGGGGGCCCCGGGGCGCGCGAGGAGGGGGCTCGGCCGGGTGGGAGCGCGCCCCGGCCCCCGGGGTCCCCGCTGCGAGGGCGCCGCGGTGTGCGCACCCCGGGGCGCCGCGCGCGGCTCTGCCCAGGCGTTTGCACCTAAAAGACTCGAGCGCCGGCGCAGCAGCTAAAGGAATTAGATATTTACCAGTCTGAAATAAGCCTGGCTAAGAAGAAAGAGAGAGAGAGAGAGGAGAGGCAGACAGTGGAAGAGGGGGTCAGGGGAAGACTTCAAACGAATCCATCATTTGGAATGGTGAAGGGGAGATTTACCAGACAGTATTGGGAAGTTATTTAGATATTAATAACACATTTTCCTGAGGCGCGACCACGGCAGCCATCTGCGCTCCTCTCCGAGCTATTTGGCTGGGTAAAATATGGGCGTCTCAAATGTTGGGACGAGATAACGCAATCAGGCTAACCCCGGTCCTAAGACTGCACCGCAGCGCTAAACCCGGATTAACCTCCCCCACCCCCGGCGCCCCCGCCCCTCTCACAGCGTTCCAAATTTTCAGTGGAATTCACATGGAAGGGTTTTTTTTTAAAGCACCATATAACAGTAGCCTTAAAGCAGTAAGGTGATTATTGGGCTTTATTATTTTTTTTAAAGGAATGTCTTTCTGAAAACGATAGTTGTCGCGCAGTACATTTATATATAAGTGATGTTATTTCAGACTTGTATTTTTAGGGGGGCGGCTGAGCAAATGAGATCTCCTTTTAGGTAACCTCTTTGAAGAAGGTCTTATTTCGAAATATTCTATCACCATCCACCAAGTTGATCAGCTTCTTTCTGTAGGACACCTAAGGCTATAAAAATCTAAGGTCCCGGTTCTGGCTCCAGAAGCTCTGGGTCTCAGCCAGACAGAACTCACCCCAGAGCAGACGGTGCCTGGCTGGGTGGGTCCCTGGACACAGGAGAGGCCCCAAAAGGAAGGTTCCTGAGAGGCTCCGAGGCCTTGAAGGCCAAGACTAAGGGGGGCACATTCCAGGAATTCCAGAAGAATAATTCTCCCCCTCCCACTCCGGTCTAATAGTGTAATTAGGGAACCCAGCGGAGACCCGGAATAAGAGGCCTTGGAAGTTTGCGATGCCCCCCCCCCAGGTTTTGTTGTCCCCGACCTTCCTTCTCTCCCCCTCCCCCCAACTCTGGCAGAAAGAGGAAAAGTTGGAAATGGGGTCAGCGCTTTCTGACCCGCTCGGGAGAGATTGGCCCCACTGGGGTCGGGCAGGGGGAGGGAGGGGACTCGCCTTCCCAAATCGAATCAAGGCAGAACGGTGACCTAAGGGGGAAACTTCGCCATTAGTAGACAGATCTCTCCAAAACTTCAAACAAAGTGGGGTGGGGAGAGGCGAGGCCGGGACGGGTCCGGAGTGCGCGGGGTGGGGTGGGGGCTCCTAGCCAGCGAAGGGGAGGGGCCTGGAGGAGGAAGCGAAGGGGTCGGGGGGCAAAGGGGAGGTGGGGGCCAAAGGAAGGGGTGCGGGGAAGGGGAAGCGGCGGCGGGGTGGGCTGCAGGCGAACTTCGGCCCGGGGAGGGGGGAGTCGCCCGCCAGCCGCTGCGGCTCGGGAGGGGTGGCGGGGGTCCGCGCGCGCCCCAAATCCAGTTCAGAAGGGCCGCCGTCCCCTGGGGCCCCCAGTTGCGGACCCGGGCGCCCCGTCCGGCAGCTCAGCCGAGTCCGGGTGGATTAAGGGGCCGCGAGGCCGCCGTCGGGCTCTGCAAGTCTGGCGCGAGGCACTGGCCGGTTTCCCGAGTCTGCGGGTCAGTCACTGACCCCCTCCAGAACTCGGTGACCCGGGGCCTGGAGGAGCCTCGAGCGGAGCCCGGGCGGGGACCCGGGGAGGGGTGGGTGGAGGAGGCGGTGGAGGCGGCGAGCCGCAGAGGTGGACCGAGCTAGAGCCCGGCGGGGCCGAGAGAGCGCGCACGAAAAGTCAGAGGCGCGTCCAGCTCGGCGGAGGGGCAGCGGGGAGAAGGACAAAGGCAGCGGCCGCCGAAGGCCGGCCCGGCCTGGGGTCGGAGCCGCCCTGGGGACGAGGCCGGAGCGCGGGCGGCGCCGGGCCCGGCCGCCCTTTGGGTCTCCGCAGAGCCCCCTTATGGACAGCGCGCTCGGGGATGCGGCGCAAAGGCGGTCCACCATTGCAGCGCGGCCCTGCGACCCTGCAGCTCGATCAGAGGCGGGAGGGAGGCGACCCGGAGCTGGGGCGCGGGCGAGGGGCGCACACCCTCCTATAGGGCGTCCCTAGATCACAGGCCGCCCGGGGTTGCAGGGCCTGGACTGCGTCCCGGGCTTTGAGATGGGGCGGCGGGCGCAGGCCGGGACCCCCACTACCCCCCCCCAGCCGGCTGGAGGTCGAGTCAGGGCGAGGCGACACCCCCCCCCCCCCCCCCCCCGGCCCCAATCCCCCTAGGCTGAGCGTCCGCTCCCTCCGCTGAGGCCTGCACTCCATGGGCGTCTGCTTTGGAATCCGAGGGAGGCCGGGGATGGGATGAGCAGGGAGGGTGGGAAGGTCTGCAGCCTCCCCGAGAGACAGAATTTTGGTCAACTCATTTGGCCTCTCTGAGCCTCACCGTGTCCCCGTGAACAAGCAGAGAATTAGAATAGGACAAAGGTTCTTATCCCGGAGAAGGGGGATCTTGGACTCCTGTAAAAATGGGATACAATCTAAAAAGAAAAGGAAAGAAAAAAAAAAAAAAACCTGCCCCTCAAGCCCGACCTTGCAGCAGGTCCCGGGCTTCTTGGAGGCCACACCCCCGCTCCCAGCCCCACATCTGTAGGTTCCTGGAGTCCCCAGGCCCGCGTCAGAGGCAGGGAGCCCAGGAGGAGATGGGCGCCGAAGAGAGCCGGCCCGCACTTCCAAAACTGGCAGCCCGGCCCACTCTCCCTCCCTCCTCCTGGCGCTTGAAAGGGTCCTTTCCGAGGCCTTTACTTTGGGAGGTAAGCACAAATCTTGTGTCCCTCTTTGGTCTGTACCACCAAAAATAAATAATTTTTTTCCCTCTGGGAAAAATAAATGTGAATTCCTTCATTCATTCTGTGGACATTTTGGTGAACACCTAGGAGGTGCCTGACAATGTGCAAAGTGTCAGGAGAAATCCACATGGCCCCCTTCCCTCAGGAACTTCTGAAGCCAGAAAAAAATAAATAAATAATCAGAGGCCTTTCAGTACAAGTGTTTTGAGTTTACCTGGATCTCCCTGCCTCCTGCCTGCCTCCTTTCCAGGGTGTGTGTGTGTGTGTGTGTGTGTGTGTGTGTGTGTGTGTGTGTGTGTTTGGGGCAGGCTGGGTTTGGGGCTGGGGCTGGATTTGGCAGGCACCCCCACGCTGACCTCTGGAGTCGTAGGCAACCCCGGGGCAGCCGCCTCGCTGCGCTCCCGGGTTCCAGGAGGGAGGAGCTGCCGGCCGGCTTCTCGCCTTCCCCGTACTCTTTGTCTGACTTGCCGAAAAGACTGGAGATCAAAGGGGGCCGGCAGGGACAGAAAAAGGGGTGGGGCGGAGAGTGCCAGAAGAAGCCTGAAAACTCCACCCTGAACTTTACTGGGGTGCTTTCCGGGAGAGCCCGACCCTGTGGAGCCCCAGCCCAGCCTGGCGATGGCTTTTTTACTCCGCTCCGAGGTCCCCAGCCTCAGCACGGGGCACAGGTGGGGCAGCCGCTGCGGCTGCGGGTTCGAATTCAGACCTCAGGTGTTGAGGTGTCTGGGACAGATGGAGAGAGACTCCCTGGGGAGACCTGTGCGTTTGGGCGCTGTGTTGTGTGCACCTGTGTGTGCAGGTTGTGAGTCCGGGACCAGGCTTTCCGGTTTCCTGGAAACTTGTTTTAAAGTTCCTACCAGATTTATCTGGGCTGCATAGACAGGGGAATCGGATTCGAGTTGGAGTTCGTTTGCCTCCAGGGAGACAGTTTGGGGGCTGGCAGTGATCTAGAGGAGTCCTTGGAAAGCCTCTGCAACCCTCTGGTTCTGGGTAGACACTTTGGGAAGCGCCTTCAATCTCCAGCGCCCTCCAGTAACCCGGGACCCAGCTCTGCTGCCTGGACACGGCTTTCCAGCCCCCTCCCCACTTTGCACTACGACCCCCTCCCACGCCCCCCATCCCCGGAGTCTTCTCCTCCCTGGATTTCAGGAGCCCGGATTTACTCTTCCACCCTTCCGATGGGCCAAAACAATCCGATTGAAAGAAGAAATTCCATTGGGGGGGAAGTGGGGGAGGGGAGAAGGGGCCCAGCTGGAAGAAAACCTTTTCTTTTGCTTTTTGACCTGCCCCACCCTCGCGGGTAATTCCCCTTCCTCTGTCTCGCCCCTGCCCCTGCGGAGGCAAAGGCCCAAATTCAAAATGCCCGCCCCTCCCGCTTTGGTGGTGGCGGTGGGTAGGAGATTCTGAATTATTACAGAATCCTGGCGTTTGGGGGAGGTGTCCAGGCGAACCCTAAGAAAGAGGGCTCGGGAACTTTGTCTAATAAAGGGAGCTGAGTCTTCCGCTTAGGAGGGTCCAACTGCTTTTCTTCGACGGCTAGCAGGGAAGACACCTGGAGGTTCGCCTGGCGCGCCCTTGGCCCCCCACCCCAATCCTGCTTTCTCCTCTCCGGGCTGGGCGGTGGGTTTAAATCCCGAGCCCATCCCTCGCGTGGAACCTTGAGTCAGTGGCTCTCGACTCTCGAGCCTCAGTTTCCCTATCTGAGCAATCGGGCTGAGAGCCAAGGGCCTCAGAGGCAGGAGGTAGAGGCCAGACCTAAGGCCCGAGCCCAGGCGGTGCCTGGGGATGGAGGAGGAGGCCGCAGGGCCTCCTCCCTGCCGCCCCCTCGCGCCTCAATGACCACTTTAGAATACAAACAACTTTAGAAATAAAGTAACCAAACCTCGAAAGGGACTTTGAAGGGGCGAATGCCTGGTGGCGCTTTACTGTCGTGTGGGCCAGGCCAAAGCCTAATCCCGCTTTCATTTCCACCAACGACCGCGCGGGAAGCGCTCCCAGCCCCCCCCCCCCCGCCCCTCAGGAGGCTGATTAGGCCACAAAGAGCCCCCATTATCCCGAGAAGAAAACGGGAGAGGGGCGGTGGGGAGGGGGAAGCGGCCGCAATTGACTTAGTGGGTGAAGTCAAGAGTCGCTCGCAGGGGGCTGGAGGGCGGGTCGGAGAGAGACGCCATACCACGGGGTGCGCAAAACCCACAACAAAACCCAGCCTGCAGGGCCACGCAGAGGAGCTGTGGCCAGCGCCCCCCACCTTGGGCCGGTGGGGGTTAGGGTCACTCAGCAAGTACCTGTGGCTTGGACTTCCTTCCCTCCTTTGTGAGGCCCAGGGAGTTGGTTACAGAGGTCTCCAAGAGTCACCCCAGCTGTGGGCCCTGGGGGAGCTTCTGCGCAGCCAAGGGGTGGGGGTGCAGAGACTCCAGCAGCTAGCTGGTTCTTGGGGCTCTGTTCCAAGAGGCGCTGTGAGGTGCATAGGGGACCTTGTTCCATAGGTGGCCTTTATGTGTGTGTGTGTGTGTGTGTGTGTGGTACTAGGGGTGGAACCCAGGGCTGTTCTACCTCCAGGCTACACTCCCAAACCTACTTTATATTTTATTTGGAAACAGGGTCTCACTAAGTTGCTGAGAGCCTCTCTAAGTAGCTGAGGCTGGCTTTGAACCTGCACGATCCTCCTGTCTCAGCTTCCCAAGTGCGGGGATTACAAGCGTGTGCCACTACGCCCGGCTCATTGGTGGCTTCTGTCCCTTCCCAGCTAGAGTCTGGTGTGTGTCTTACTTGATGGCTCCATCCTCTCCAAATAGTAAAGACATCTTCTAAGTGTAGAGGAGGCTGGTTAGGCGAAGGGACACAGAACACAGTCCACCTGACTGTCCCCCTCTGCACCCCCTCCTCCACCATAGCCGCCCCCACCAGGAATCAGGGCTGCCTGTCAAGGGGCCAGTGAAGGGGTTAGGACCTATTCCAAGGGCAGTGGGGAGCCCTAGAGGAATTTCAGCAGGGGAGCATCTCTAGACTGAGAAGAGACTGTTGTGGAAGTAGGAACAGACGAGGAACAGATCGAGGTGGAGGGTAGAGGGTGTGTCCAGAAGGGCAGGGGCCCGCACATGCTGGGGATGGAGGACAGAAGGGGAGTCGCTCGTTCCCAGACCCCAGCCTGTGACCTGCCAAGAGGGCCACTTGAGGGGCCTGGGCTCGCTCTCCAGGCCGGTGTCCCAGAGGGCGGGGACATAGAGACCATCTGGCCGTTTTACTGCTGGAGACTGAGGGTGAGGGGTGTTGAGTGGTGATGGAGTGAGTCCACAGGGTGGAAGGGTCACCTGGCCTGCGGGTGGGTGACATGGCGGAGAGCGAGTGGAGGGCTCCTTGGAGCCTTTCCCATCCTGGCAGCCCGTTACCCTTTTGTGTTCAGTGTGGTACCTACTTGAAAGTTCCATTTCACAGAGGGGGACTGAGGCACAGGGCAGCACCTAGTCCAGGGAGGTAGGTAGAAGAGGGATCTCTCTTAAAACACCTACTGGACGCTGATCTCTTTACCCTAAGGAGTCCAGAAGGGGCTCAGCCCTGCCCCGTCTCGACACCTACAGTCCCGGCACCCTCTCCAGTTCTCCCTGGGTCCTCAGTCCTGGAGGAGACTGTAAAATCTCAAGCCTCCCCCCCCACTGCTACCCAGGAGCACCTGCTGGGTTCTTGGACTTGAAAGACACCCCAAACCTGGTCCTCTGAAGGATCTGGGGGGAGCCCTCTGACAGTAAGGGGGAGAAACCCAGAGGTTAAACAATCCCAAATCATGTCCAGAGTCAGAATTCAGATCCCCACGAAAAGAAGAGGCCCCAGGCATGCAGAATGGCTGTGGGATTCTGGACTGGCTACTTCCTTTCCCGGCTCCTTGGCCCCTTTGTCTGGATGCTGGCAAGGCAGGATCAGCCCTGTGTTTTCCAACCGGGTTATGTGGAGACTGGGATTCTGGGAAGAAGCCCCGGGATAGTCCTGGGAGCTCAGATCCTCTGGGCAGGTCAGCCTTGGAGGCAATAAAGTGAAAGCCAGCCAGTTTCCCAGATGGAGGAAACCCCGGGAGGCGGGCGCTGTGCTGGGAGGAGCAGGCACTGTCCTGGCCTGGGCTGCTGTGGAGGAGGGCGAGGGGAAGCTCCGTTTCACGCCAAGAATCAGAGCCCCAGGCTGTGGTTATTGGTCTTCAGAGATAAGGTGATACTGCTTATCTGGTGACAAATGATTCCCCCTCCCCTTCCATTTCCCTGATTAGGGAACTTTCTCTCCTGGCTGGGAGGTCTCTGCCAGGGCCGGCAGGGCTGGTCTCACACTGCACCTGCTGTCTGCTAGGGCTCTTGCTGCTGTGTGATCAGAGGAGGCAGCTCCCTCTCTGGGCTTCAGTGTGTGTGTGTGTGTGTGTGTGTGTGTGTGTGTGTGTAGGGTACAGCTGGGCTGCAGTACTCTCCTGGGAATGGTACTAGAAGGAGGGTTCAATACAGAATTGAATTGAAAGCTGGAAAGACCCTTGAGCCAGAAGGCCAAGAAAGTGGGCCCTTAGAGTGACTTAGTTGGTTCTCCAAAACACAGACACCTGAACTCTTTCTGGATTGGGGCCCTCGGGCCCTCTAAGGGCCGTGGCATGTGGGTAACCTGCCCAGGACATGTGTTGGCCACTCCAGAGGGCCACTGGTCTACTGCCACACCTGTTTTACAGATGGGGGAGCCAAGGCCTCAGAGAGTGATGGGGGGGGGGGCTTGCTGCTTGTGATAAGGCAAAAAAATCAGAGTCAGCCTTTGGCCCAAGGTCCAGGCTTGAACAGGGCATCCTCCCGAAGTCCCCGTCCTTTTCCTTTTCCTACCAGAGGGTCTGGTCCGCCAGGGCACCGTGCTAGCAGCGATAGGACCACCGGCAGGGCCGGCTCTCTGTCCTGTCCTGCTGGCTGTCCCTAGCTCTTGCCTGTGCTACCATGGGGACAGACTCCCAGCCACCGCACCCAGCTCTGAGCCTTCAGCCCTGAACCGCCACAGTATGCAGAGGCATCTCCAGCCTGCACTGCAAACCGCTGCCCTCCACTCAGCCTCCATTTCTTCATCCTGCCCATGGGTAAAGATCATAAATGGGCAAACACAGCAGAAAAGGTGCCCAGCACATAGGAGGTACGTGATTTAAATGAAGTCAGGGACCTGGGAGTACTTTGTGTGGCATAGAGGATTCATAAAGGGTTGTGAAATGGGAATTTCCCAAGTCAAATTTACTATTTCATCAGAGGCCCTAAAACACGTACACAATATATACCTGACCCAGGCGTGGTGGTGCATGCCTGTAATCCCAGCAACTTGGAAGGCTGAAAAGGGAGGATGGAGGGTTTGAGGCCAGTTTAAGCAACTTAGTGAGATACTGTCTAAAGAAAAAAAAATTAAAAAGCTGGGCCTGGTGGCATATGCCTGTAATCCTAGCACTTGGGAAGCTGAGACAGAAGGTTTGCAGGTTTGAGGCCAGCCTCGACAACTTAGCGAGACATGTTTCAAAAAAATATATAAAATCATTATTAGAAAAAGGGCCGGGGATACATCCCTGGGTTCAAGTCCTAGTACTACAAGAAATATAGGTAGATGCGTAGATGGTTTTCTCTGCTTTTGAAAGATTTATTGCAAAAGCAATATGTTCTTGTGAAATTTTAAATGTTAAGAACATAAAATAAACTTAAGAATTCATCTTATCCCCAGCAATGACCTTGCTGAGTCTGGGGATACGCGTATCACTATGAGATTTACTTATACCTATGCCTGTGTTTATGTATCCATCCATCTATCAATCTAGACGTGTATGTAAAGGAAAGTACACCATAATTGCCTTGAAACTATAGAGAATTAAGGGGTGGTCATGAACCCCAGGATTGAATTCTCAGTCCTGCTATGTGTACACACATGTGTATTTCCCTGGAGGGGGATCCTGAGTTTTGACTGAGTCTCCCACAGCTCAGGGTTCCCAAAGGTTAAGGTTTGCAGGTGTTTGTCCTCTGCGAGCCCCCTTCCTCCGCCCTTCTCCCTCCAGGCCCCTCTGCGCCCCCTCCTCTGCGTGCACCTGCTCCAGCTTCCGGGCCCCCTCTGCTTCAAAGCAGCGGCTGGGCTTTACCTGCCTGCCTCCCAGAAAAGCAGCCTGGTTTGAAAGGGGAAGTGGTATTTCAGGCACTTAATTAGACCCAGGAAAAGAATGGAGACTGGCTCTTGGGGTCAGGCCAGGGGGGATGGTGGGGATTAACACCCAGGTAAACCCATCCAGGCTCACGGGCCTCCTGCCAGGAGGCAGCCCGGAGCATCCTGGGCAGGGGAACTGCCTCCTGGGCAGGGGAAAGGCTGGGCCCGCTGGACCAGAGGCCCAGGAGCCACATTCCCCAGGGGCGAGGGGTGGGGGGGGCATGTTGGGAGGCAGAAGGTGGGGGCTGCTGGCTGCCTCCTCCTGTAACCTCCACGGTAACCTCTCCTCCTCTGCCCAGAAGGTGGAATTCAAACTCATTTTGTCTCCCCAGCAAAATGTATTGAACAAACACCCACTGTGTGCAGGTCACTGACTCGGGGGCTGCAAGCACAGATGTGCCCCTGTCTACATCCTGGGAGACTGGGACAGAGACAGACAGACACACAGACCAGAAGATAGTTCCAGAAGTCAGATAAGGGATTGAAGACTAGCATTAGCACAAGCTAAGGTGGCCTACAGTAACAACAGCGATGTTAGAAGTATCAGGGAGGCCTGCCTGGAGGGGGTACTTATTGACTTGAGACCTGAAAGGCAGGAAAGAGGCAGTCATGGAGCCAACGCCAACAGGGAGCCGAGTGTAGGCACCCAGTAGGTGCATTCCTCAAGGCCACTTTGAAGGAGGAGTTAGTAAGAAGCCCAGTCGTAGACACCAAGGCACAGAGCCCTGCGTTGGCCCTTTGATCACAAGACGGGGCAGGACAGGCTCGGTGGAAATCCACACTCTCTGCCCCCCCCCCCCGCTTGCCACATTGGGAACTGTGCCAGGTGCTGGCCTGTGGGTATCCATTTTCCCATCTTTGCAAATGGAAATGGAGCTCAAGAGGGTCACCCAGCCAAGCCAAAGGCATTGCCAGCCGTTGAAGCCAGGTCTTCCTGCTTCACCCGGTGTCTCGATGATGACTTTGGGACACCCTCTGCCAGTTCCAGGTCCTGTGTCCCTGGAAGGTGGCTTCCCTGGCTCCTCCAGGGGAACAGGCATCCAGGGCCGACACTGGCTGATTCCTTTCTCTTTTGACTTGCACTGGGGTTCATGAATGGAGAGGGTTGGGCGATAGATACTGCGGTCCCTGTTCAGGGAAGTTGTCTCTTGTGCGAATCACCTTGTCCTTGCTACGGCCTGGCTTCCGCGTGGTTGCTGCGGACCACATCTGCAGCGCAGGGCTGGGAGTGCGGCAGGTTCCTGGTTAGCCTGGTGGAGGGCTCCTCTGGTTGTGGGGTGTGTGTGTGTGTGTGTGTGTGTGTGTGTGTGTGTGTGTGTATCTGGGTGCGTGAGTACTCCTATCGACCGTGTCTGGGTGTAGATGTGCGGGGAAGACTTCCAGCGCCTCTCAACGTCCAGGCCTCCATTTACTCTGCTAGGAAACTGGGGCTCACAGCGGCGGCCTCCGGGTGCAGGCAGCTCCGTAGCGCGCTGCTGAGCCGGGAAGGGAAACGGAGGCTGCCTTCCCTCGGAGCCCAGCCTCCTTCCTTGCTCCCCAGGGAAGGTTTAAGAGATGACAAAAGGTTTAAATGCCAGCATGCGGTGCCGCGCCGTCGCGGGCCGACGGACGTGTGTGCGGTCACATGCACGCCCCCTCCTCATCCCGGCCTCTCAGCCCCTGCCCGTTCCCCAGGGCCCCGGCCCAGCCCCGTCGCACGAGGGCCTTTCTTTCTCCGCGTTGCAAAGATTAATGCCGCAGCTGGCTGCGGCCCGAACAATGGCCGGACCTAGGAAGTAAAGTCGCGCTCACCAGAGCCGCCGCGGAGGGGCAGAGGCTGGGCCCCTCCCCCACGCCAGCCCCAAGCAAGCGGGAGGATGAGCAGGGTCCGCAGAAATTCTCCAGAAACAGCACTTTGCAGGAGTGAGGCCTCAGAGAGCAGAGATTAGGGGGAAAGGTAGAGAAGAGGAGGGGCCGGTAAATCCCCCCCGCCGAGGGGAGCGGGCTGGGGAGGGGCGGGATCCCAGCTGGGTGCTGTGACCCTGCCTGCGGAAATCGCAGCTCCAGTCTGTTCTCCACAACGGAAAACAAAACGCAGCTTGGTAGAGCAAAACGGAGGCACGGGGATGCAAAAGCCATGCCTTCCTCCTTCCCCAACCTCGGCCGGCCCCTTCCTCACCCAGAGCCCCATGCAGCCACGTGACAAAACCCAGGGCTTGGGTGTGGCCCAATGGTTAGCGCTAGCCTAGCCTGTGCCAAGGCCCTGGGCTCCATCCCCAGCACCAGGAAGACAGACAGACAGACAGACAGACAGACAGACAGACAGACCGCCCGCACTCACTTTCAGCCAGCCAGGCAGTGGCTGTGGACGAAAAATTTGGACTTGTGGAAGGTTTATCTTGTGCCCCTGGCCGGTTCCTTTCTTTAACCCTGACAGCCATGTTGGGGCTGGGGTCTTACTAATCCCATTTTGCAGATGAGGAAACTGAGGGTCATTTTAGGAAAGTCTCCTGCCAAGGCTCCAGGGGCTGGAGAAAGAGTCAGAGGAGGCATCTGAATCTGAGCTTCTCCAGCTTTGGGTGTAGGACTCCTGGCCCCTGCTTGGAGGCTCGGGAGGGGCAGGGGATGCAGGGAAGACCCAGTCTTGCTTGGCACACACACCGTGACATTAGCTCCACATATGAAGCTCTGACATTAGAGCCACATATGGTTGGGGCATGATTATTATAACTTTTTTTTGGTGCAGTACTGGGGATGGAACCCAGGGGCGTTCTACCTCCGAGCTACACCCTCTGCCCTATTTTTTATTCTTTATTTTGAAGCAGGGTCTCACTGAGTTGCAGAGGGCCTCACTAAGTAGCTGAGACTGTCCTCCTCTCTCAACCACCCAAACGCTGGGATTACAAGTGTGTGCCACCACGCCAGCTGATTAGTGGATTGTTATTACTTTTAACTCTGCCGTTTGGAGCTGGTCAGGTTTGTGCAGACGCTTTCCTAATCCATGTGATCATTCACCACAAGAAAATAAAGAAGTCAGGCATGGTGACGTACATCTGAAATCTCAGTACTTGAGAGAGAGGAGGGCCGCAGGTTCGAGGCCAGCCTCAGCAACCTAGCAAGAATCTGTTTCAAAACAAAACGAAAATAAAATAAAAAGGGATGGGGGTATATCTCAAAGATAGAATGCCCTTGGGTTCAATCCTTAGTCCCCCAAAAGAAAGAAAATAAGGAGTCCTATTTTAGTGGAGGACCACAGAGCCTCTTTCTAGCCAGTTTCCTCCATCAAAAACAAGGTCTGTGGCTGGTCCCAGCTAGAGACTGGGGGCTTCGAAATGCAGGTGGCGCGTCCCCTCCGCAGATGAAGCCACTTAATTACCACGCAATCAGTATGCAAACAAATGCCAAACTGGGTTTGAATCAAATTTCTCACTGGGGACACAGCGGGGGAGGAGAGCCCAGCAGAAGGGGGGGGTCCCCCTCCAGGGGTGGGCTGGCAGGAAGGGAGCTGCGGAGCGCAGAGAAGGGCTTCGGTGGGGACCCGGGCACGAGGGATGCTCCGAGGCCCCTGCAGTCCCCAGCGTCTGGCATGGGGCCCTGCTCCTATGAAGGGGAGCCGGGGTCCCTGGCTCCCGGCCGCAGCCATCCTGGGAAGGGTTTCCAGGCCTGTCAGCCGAAGTCTGGCGGCCTCTGCTAATTCATTTGACTTGGAGATCTCAACTTGACCAGGTCCCCCCTCCTCTCTTTAAAACAAACTCATTAAACTTGTCAACACTCATTAGGCCTGTAAAACATTGAACTAGGGCCACTGGGGAGACTTGGAGAGGGTGTGTGTGCCCGTGTGTGTGTGTGAGCACGCGCGCAACCGTGCAGTCCAGAGCTGAACTGGGCCCTGGGAGACCCGTCGCCGCGCTCACGGGGGCAGAAGTCACACTGGTTTATACTGCTGTTTCCGCTGACATCTGCCTTCTATCGAAGGCGAAGGCAGAGGACGCCGGAGGTGAGGCGTGGCCAGGAGCCCGGAGTTTGGATTTGCCCTTGCTCTCTGTCCTGTCTGTACTGCCCAGCTCTGCAGGCCTCCCAGAGCGTCAGTTTGCCTGTCTGTACTATGGGCATCATCACAATGGGACCATCTCACTGGGCTCAGATGGGGTAACATGTATAAGGCACTTTTCTCTCTCTCTCTCTGTGTGTGTGTGTGTGTGTGTGTGTGTGTGTGTGTGTGTGTGTGTGTAGGGTGATACTGGGGACTCAGCTATATTTTCAGGCTTCTATGATGATGATGGTGATGATGATGATTATTTTTTGCTGGTTTGAGGATGGAACCCAGGGGCATTTGACCTCCGAGCTACACCCCCTGCCCTATTTTTTATTCTTTATTTTGAAACAGGGTCTCACTAAGTTGCAGAGGGCCTCACTAAGTAGCTGAGGCTGTTCGCGAACCGCGATCCTCCTGTCTCAGCCTCCCAATGCTGGGATCACAAGCATGCACCGCCATGCCCGGCTTATTTATTTTGTTTGGAAACAGGGTCTTTCTTAGTTACCTAGAGCCTCAATAAATTGCTGAGGTTGCCTTTAAATGTGTGATCTCCCCGTCTCAGCCTCCCAAGAACTGGGATTACAGGAGTGGGCCACCGTGTCCTGCTCGTATAGAGCACTTAAGAATGCCTTGTGCATTTTAAGAGTGAAATACCGGCAGCTATCATTTTATTTAAAATATAGCCGGGTGTGGCGGAGCACGCTTGTAATCCCGGCTTTTGGGAGACTGAGACCGGAGGAGCGGTTCGTGGACAGCCTCAGCTACTTAGTGAGGGCCTCTGCAACTCAGTGAGACCCTGTTTCAAAATAAAAAATAGCCGGGCGTAGTGGTGCACACTTGTCATGCCCACGCTTGGGAGGCGGAGACAGGAGGATCGCGTAGATTCGAAGCCAGCCTTGCTGGCTTAAGAGACCCTGTTTCCGAATAAAATATAAAATAGGTCTGTGAGTGTAGCCCGGAGGTAGAAGAGTTCCATCCCCAATACCACACAAAAAATAATAATAAATAATTAAAAAATAGGGTAGGGGTGTAGCTCAGAGGTCGAATGCCCCCGGATTCTAACCCCAGACCTGCAATAAATTAAAATAAAATAAAAGGAGCAAAAGTTAGGACTTTGAAATTTGTCTTTGATAAGACTTGAACTTCAGCTTCCTGTCGTGAGCCTCCGGATTAGAACCCATTTCTCTGAGACTCGGTTTCCACAAGTGAAATACATAAAATAAGATGTATGTTCAAAGACAGTTTTGGTAGCCCTAGTACTTGGGAGGCTGAGACAGGAAGCTTGCAGGCTAGAGGCCAGCCTCAGCAACTTAGTGAGACCCTGTGTCAAAAAAAGTTAAAATAAGGACCAATGAGAAAAGGACCAATAGCCGGGCGTGGTGGGGCACCCTTGTAATCCCCGCACTTGGGAGGTGGAGACAGGAGGATGGCGCGGGTTCGAAGCCAGCCGCGCTGGCTTAAGAGACCCTGTTTCCAAATAAAAATATAAAATAGGTCTGGGGATGTACCGCCAAAAGAAAAGAAAAGAAAAGGACCAATGAAAGTGCATGCACACACACACAAAAGAAAATAATAGAAAAGGGAAAGGCCTGGGCACAGTGGAATTTGCTGGTTTGTAATCCCAGCACTAAGAGGCTGAGAGAGGATCGCGGGTTCACGACCAGCCTCAGCTACTCAGTGAGGCCCTCCACAACTCAGTGGGACCTGTTTCAGATAAAGAATAAAAGGTATGGCTAGGGGTGTCGCTTGCAGGAAGAATGCCTCTGGGTCCCATCCCCATCCTACACACACAGGCTTGTGGCCAAAAGTACGTTGACATAGCATCAGAACGGGTGTGTCCTTTGGCCTGTAGGATATTAGAAATATCTTGAATATCCATTCTTCTCGGTCCCTCCTTCATTCAGCCACCTTGCCGTGCAGGGTAGAGTTTGGGGGTACGTCGACACCCCGTTCCCTTGGTGAGGAACATGGGGGTGGGGCTAAAGGGGAGATCGTTTTGACACCCCGACCCAAAGCTGGGGAGGATGTGGGGCTCCTGGAGAGGGCCTGGGGGTGGAGACCCTGCCACCGCCTAAGGTTGGAAGACCTAGGAAGGTCTTAGAAGAAGCAGAAGTCTCATTTATTTATTTCTCTTTTTTTGGTGTGGTACTCGGGGTGGAAACCAGAGGCTTTCTACCTCTGGGCTGTATTCCCAGACCTATTTTATCCTTTATTTGGAAACAGGGTTTCGCTAAGTTGGAAATATTAGCCCAGTAGTACAAAGGTGTGATCTCCGTATTGGGTGGGAGGCTGAGACAGGAGGCTGGCAGGTTTGCTACCAGCCTCGACAACTTAGCAATGCCCTCAGAAACTTAATGAGACTCTGTTTCAAAATAAAAAAAAAAAAAAAGAATAGGGCTGGAGATACAGCTCAGAGGTGGAACGCCCTTGGATTTGACCCCCATGGTGGGGGTTCTGGGGCGTGGATCTGTTGCAGAGCACTCCCCTAACATGGACAAGGCTCTGGGTTCCATGCCCAACACAGGTAAAATCATAAAAAAGCAAAAATTACTTAGCGGGAACAATTTGCTTCTCCCCCAAAGACATATCCAGTTCAAACAAACAAACAAAACTGCCTGATGTGGAGGAAGCCAAATGTCCAGAGATCTAAAGACAGGCGCTAGAAGAAGGCCTTGGCTGGGGTTGCCTCTGAGCCTCACTGTCCTTCCCAGGCCTCCCTGCCTCCCCCAGGCCTCACCAAGGCCCAGGGACTTGTAAACGGAGGCCGAATTCAGGGGCCCGATGAATAGCGGTTTTGTCTGGGTTCCCTTTTAGGATCTGTGGTGTGTTATTTTTCTGCTTTAAAGTGGGGTGTCTATAGGCTCTGGCCCTTTCTCTCTCTCTCCCTCCCCCCTCTTATTGAGAATGCCCCCTTAAAAAAAAAAAAAAAAAAAAAAAAGGACGCCAGCCCTCTGCTATTTTTCTCCCCTCTCTGAAAATGAGCACATCAGCTATTGAAGTGGCTTGATGAACTCTTCCCAAAAGTTTATTAAGGGAAGGTTAGACAAAGGCCCCGAGGCCTGCAGGCAACTGAGCAGTCAGTCTATATGCTGGGCCCTTTTGTCCCCCCAGGGCCGACGCATGAATACCTCTCAATGGCCCTCTTCAGAGTGACAAGATCAAGCCAGACAACGGCTTGTTAAAAGGAACTGCTAGCCCTTTCTCTTTCTCCAGCCCAGAGCCCTGTCCCCACTTCTGCATTAATGTACATCTGCAGCCGCAGGAATAATCGGCTGGAATTCTGTTGGTTTTGTGTGGGTTTTCCTTTTTTCTTAAACACACCCTTCCTCCTCCTCTTCCCTGCCCCCACCTGCCCCGCCCCGCCCCCAGCCGAGGTCCTGGCGCCATATGTTGCTGAGAGCCGGCCTGTGCCCCCGCATCTCCCGGGGACCCCGGGGTAGAAGAGCCAGGCTTCCAGAGCCTCTCCCCCTGCGGGTCCGTCTTCGTGCTGATAACTCCTGTTCCTGGGCACATGCCATGCCTTTGCTGGGGCACTGTGAGCTTAGGCATGGCGTCGGCCCTGTGGTCTTTGGCATCGATGTAGGGGCTGCTGGCCCCCAGGTCCTGGGTGGAAATTGAGGCAGGAGCCTAGGAGCCCGTTTCTCGGGAACCGTGCGGGACGCGGCTGCGGACCTCACCCGAGGATGGAGCCCCAAAGCAAATGTTAGCCCCGGTTGTTCGGGGGCTTCCGTTTGAGGACTGGTCAGTGCAGGGTGCGCTTTGTGGGCGCAGAGGCCTGGGTGGACGTGACCAGCTAAGACACACGGCGGGCAAGGTCCTGGGAGAGTGGACGGGGCTGGCACAAAGAGACGTGAAGTCCCCGGGAGCACCCCATCTTTATCCGGGAGCACCCCATCTTCATCACAGTGCTGAGAAAGAGGGTGTGCGGCTCGAACAGGCCCAGCAAGGGAAGAACCCGAAACTCCCCGTGGCTGGGCTGGGGCGCTCACACCTGCGCGCGCGCGCGCGCGCGTGTGTGTGTGTGTGTGTGTGTGTGTAAGAATTTCTCCGCGTATGTGTGCGCGCGCATAACTGTGTGTACATAAATGTGTCTGTGGACACGTACACGCATGTGGGTGGGTGAACACGCGTGTGTCTTTGTACACCGATGTTCATTTGGGTGTGTATGTGTTCACATGTATGCATGCGTGTAAGCATGTATGTATGACTGGGTCATGTGTGTGTGCTGCAGGTTTACGGTTCTGGCAAGTTTACTATGTGTTTCCTTCTTCTGTGCCCGATCAGGAATTTCTTTTTTTGTTGTTGTTGTGTTTTTGGTGGTACTGGGGATGGAACCCAGAGGCTTTCTACCTCCAGGCTATACTCCCAGACCTATTTTTTATATTTTATTTGGAAACAGGGTCTCACTAAGTTGCTGAGAGCCTCACTAAGTAGCCGAGGCTGGCTTGGAACCTGTGCGATCCTCCTGTCTCAGCCTCCCGAGCGCTGGGATTACAAGCGTGCGCCACCATGCCTGGCCCGATCGGGAATTTCTTTGAGGACAAAGTTAGTAGCATTTTATTCTGCTTCGCTGGCCGGGTCAGTACAGTAGCGTAAGCAGAGTAGTCCTTTAATAAACGCTCTACCTCCAGAGCCTCCTGAGCGGAGACTGCCTCTCCCATCTCCTCTCTCCCCTCCCAGTCCTCTTCCTCCCTCTCTCCCCATGAAACCCACATTTGTCTTAATTTAAGTACCAAAGGGGCCCGAAAAGGTAGCACCCTAGTGACCAAGGGTCAGAGGATCCACCCTGGGACACCCTCTGCTCTGCTCCCGGGGTGGGGTCATTTTTCCCCCTGGGAAAAGAGATGGTGGGAGGAAGGAAACGGGCCTTGGGCACACTTCCTGAGGTGGACATCTGCCCCTGACTCCTCCGGGTAGGTGGCCAATGGTCCTGTTCCGCCTGGTTTTCCTGGATTTAGCATGTAAGTCCCACATCTCAGAAAGCCCCCAGGCCAACAGGGATGGCTGGTAGCCCATTCTTTGGGGCAAGGACACTGGTCCCTTAGGCCCCTGGGGTCCAGTCACATCACCTGTCCCCTGGGATAGTCTGAGCCTCCTCCTGCATGTGGCAGAGGGCTGGGGGGACGAAAGCAGCTCGCAGTGGGCCTCAAAGTGCAGAGCCCAGAGGCCTCATGCTGGAAAGGTCGGCTTCCATGCTCAGTGCTGGGTCAAAGAGAGTGTGCAGTCGGGGTTGGAGTCTGTCCATGTGGGGCACAGGGCTGGCGGGGAGCTCAGAGGCTAGAGCTTTAAGGGCCCCCATCTCTCCCATGTTGGAGCCTCCATCAGAGGAAGCGGCCTGGGCTGGGGCCATCTCCTATCTGGCCGAGGGGGCTTGGCCCCGTGACTTGGACCCACCAGGGAACACTCCTGGCTCTGCCAGGTTGCTGGCTGGGTGATTGTGGCTTAGTCCGCGCGGCCTGGGGAGGAAGTACCAAAGCTCTCGCCCCACAGCCCAGGATGAAGCGGGCTGCCAGTAAGCCTCCGCTTCCCCTCTGGTCTCCCCCCAGGCCCCTCGGTATTTTCAGGCTTAAAGGCCAAAACCAGGAGGGAAGAAAACGGGAAATCCAGATGCCAGTGTCCATCCAGGGGTGGGGAGAGAGGAGACACTGGTGGAGAGGAGGCGGTGGTAGAACCATCGTAATTTAAGAAATCCGCTTCCCCCTCCCGCCCCCCCGCCACCACCGCCAAGTAAGAGCTGACGCTTCATGGATGATTCAAGTCAAACTTTCCCCAGGAAGGGCTGTGACCCCTGACCCCTGCAACCTGTATTTAGCACGTTCAAAAGCCCCTCCTAACCCCAGAGAGCTGACCTGAGCAGAGACCAAGGCAATACGGCCAGCAGGGCTATAAACAAGCCCCGCTCCTCCGGCTCAGGAATCCTGAGCGGAAAAACAGAAGGGAGTTGGGCGGTGGGCCCCCAGCCAAAGTGGTGAGCGTGGAGGGCTGGGAGCATGCGATGGAGGGGTGGGGCTCCTGGAGCATGATCAGAAGGTAGAATTAGAAGCCTGACACCACCCCACACACCACCACGTAAGCAGGCATTTCTTCCTGGTTCTCCTGTTTCTCACCTGTAAGGTGGAGCTACATACGCATCCTTCCCTTGCACAATTTTGTAAGGACCAGTGACATGATGCCGGTATAAGAGGTCCTCACACAGCCGGGCGTGGTGGCGCACGTCTGTAATCTCAGTACTTGGGAGGCTGAGACAGGAGGATCGCAGGTTCGTGGCCAGCCTCAGCTACTTCATGAGGCCCTCTGCAGCTTTGTGAGACCCTGTTTTTTCAAAATGAACAATAAAATAGGGCTGGGGCTGGGTGTGATGGCGCACTCTTGTAATCCCAGTACTTGGCAGCCAGCCTCAGCCACTTAGAGAGGCCCTCCACAACGTAGTGAGACCCTGTTTCCAAATAAAGAATAAAAAATAGGGCTGGGGGTATAACTTGGAGGTAGAATGTCCCTGGGTCCAGTCCCCAGTACTGCCCCCCCAAAAAAGATTCTCACGTGGGCCCTGCCAAGTAAGGTCCCTACAGAGCTAGAGGGGAAAGTGAAACAGAGCCAGCAGGGCCAGAGGATGGAGGGCAGGATGGCCGCGCTTGGGTGGTGGGCGACAGATTCGTCTTTGCCAAGGGCGAATGCAGTGGCTGGTGCTGGGCTGGCACAGAGATCCGCGTGGGCACCTCCCTGCCCTCAAAGGCGCGTCTTGGTGGGGGGCGGTGGACAGGTAAACACACTCTCCCCTATTCAGGGATAAAGTCACCATGGGGGGGGCACCGGCTTCTGGAGCACCAGGCTCGGGGGTCCCTGAGATGGAATGGTTAGTCTTCATTTCCTATACAGCTTTGCAAGGTCTGTCCATTCATCCTTCCTTCCTTCCTTCCCTCCCTTTCTGCTTCTGTCTGTCTCTCTCATACTAGGGGTGGAGTCCAGGGGTATTTTACTTCTGAGTTACACCATTAACTTCTTTTTTTTTTTTTTTTTGGTACTGGGGGTGGAACCCAGGGTCATTCTACCTCTGAGCTACACCCTTAGCCTGAATTTTTATTCTTTATTTTGAAACAGGGTCTCGCTAAGTTGTGAAGGGCCTCACTAAGTAGCGGAAGCTGGCTGCGAACCTAGATCCTCCTGTCGCAGCCTCCCAAATGCTGGGATTACAAGCCTGTGCCACCATGCCCGGCTCACCCTTCCCTTTCTTTCTCTCTTTCTTTCTTTCTTTCTTTTTTTTTTTTGTGGTACTGGGATAAAACCCAGGGGCTTTCTACCTCCGGGCTATACTCCCAGACCTATCTTATATTTTATTTGGAAACAGGGTCTCACTAAGTTGCTGAGAGCCTCACTAAGTAGCCGAGGCTGGCTGCGAACCTAGATCCTCCTGTCTCAGCCTCCCAAGCGCTGGGATTACCACCATGCCCAGCACCCTCCCTGTTTTTGACAGAGTCTCTCAGTTGCTGAAGGCCTTGCTCAGTTGCTGAGGTTGGCCTTGAACGTGCGGTCCTCCTGCCTCGCCTCCCCAGTACTGGGATAACAGGTGTGCACCGCGCCCAGCTTTGGCAGGGACTTTCTGACCTCTGCTCCTCCGGCCTCTGCCCACCCGAACCCTGCCTTCCGTGGGTGTCCGTCTCTTGAATCAGGGGTCGGTTCTCCCCCATCCCTCAGTGATAACTGCAGGCTGCCCCCAGCTCTCCCTCCAGGTCTATCTGGACCTGCAAAGGGCTGGGTTCTGGCCCAACTCAGCTCTGCGGTCTCAAGCAAGAAACAGCCTGTGAGAGCCTCGGCCTTCTTATCTGTCACATAGAGCTGACCACATCGACCTCAGAGTGGGGAGAAATCCCTGGGCCGTGCCAGTCCCAGGCACATAGTAGGTTCTCAGGTGTGGGTTCTGGTGCCAAGGGACCCTTGCTGGCTTTCTGGCAGCAAGCAAAGTCAGGGGTCTGGAGGCTGGGCCTGGCCTTTGAAGCTTAGTGCAGCCCTTATTACGGCAATTAATTACTGGGGACAATGGAGGCCTGCCCTCTGGCCCGGCCTTCAAGTGGCGGGCGCTGGGCTCAGGGCCCTGGGGGGGAGGTTAGCCCCTGCTGCCTGTTTGTTTATGGGCACAGGAAGCTTTATTGGTTTTTCTCTCCAGCCTGTTTTTTTGAAGTCAAAGAACATTTCCAGGGAGAAAGTGCTAGAGGGCCGCCCCTGGGAGCCCGAGAGGGGCTTTGTGCCCCCGGGGGCCATGGCAAAGCCTCTGGTCCTCTCTAGCTGCAGTGATCTGGTCTTTGATGAGAGCCTGAAAGTGACCTCTGCCCCGACGCACAAAGGGATCCTCGTCGGTTCACTGCTAGCACACTTTGTGGCGTATTAGAGTTTATAGTCGTACCTTAATTCATTCATTCACTCATTCATTCATTCATCAGTCACTCCCACCCTGCCAGAGAAACTGCAGCTTCCAGTTAGACTTCTGCCTAGAACTGCAGAAAAAAAAACCCAGAAAGTTGGTTTCTAACCTCCAAAAGCATTTCATTAATTCTTTCGATTGAGAAAAAATCACGTGATTATCATAAAAAATCAAATGCTCAAAGTATATAGAAAGTAAAAAAAAAAAAAAAAGTGCCAAACTCTTCCCCACACCCTACTCTCCAGAATTAAAAAGATTGTGAAGAATTTCAGGGTCTGAGCCTTTAGTTTTTTTTCTGCACAGAAATGCACATGTCTATACCTGTGTTTATTTCGACAAAGTGGGACAGTGCTATAGACATTCCAGGCTTAGTTCATGGTCAGGGAGGCATGTTCTGGAGGCCGGGATGAGAGATTCTCCTCTGGGACTTCTTGCAGGTGCTGTGAGGGTTTTTGATTTATTTATTTGATACTGGGAATTGACTCCAGAGGCACTCCGAGCAATACTCCCAGCCATATGTAAGCCCATCCCATCCTCAGGCAGTAACAAAGTATTTCTGATATATATATATGTTTGGAAACAGTTTCTTGCTAAGTTCTGAGGGTCTCACTAAGTTGCTGAGGCTGGCGGTGAACCAGCGATCCTCCTGTTTCAGCCTCCAGAGTCCTGGGATGGCAGCCCTGCGCCGCCGCCCCTGGAATGGTGCTGCGTTCTATCAGCACTTTGGAGGCTGTGGGGCTGAGAGCTGAGAACTAAGGCCCTGTGCGTTTCAGTGTTGTCTGTTAACACCACAGGCAACCCCCAGCCTGTTGCTACCCTTATTATAGAGACAGTTAAAGGAGCTGGAGAATTCACCTGGCTTCTTCGGGTCTTCCACTAGAAAGTAGCTCAGCTATGAGCCGGGCTTGGTGGCGCACGCTTGTAATCCCAGCATTCAGGACAAGGCTGAGACCGGAGGATCGCAGTTCGCGGACAGCCTCAGCTACTTAGTGAGGTCCTCTGCAACTCAGTGAGACTCTGTTTCAAAATAAAGAATAAAAACTAGGGCAGGGGGTGTAGCTCAGAGGTCAAACGCCCCTGGGTTCCATCCCCAAACCTGGAAAAAAAAAGTAGCTCAGCTAGAATTTGAAGGTGGATTTTCTGACTCCAGGTGTTCTGGAATGTTCTGGGACATGGAAGGGAATTGGTCCCATCCTGAGTTCAGAGGAAGGACTCCCAGGCAGGACTTTGGCACAGCTCGGCCTTGTGGCTGAAGACCCCGACACCTACTGATGTTCTGCAGGTGGGGAGCAGGTATGTGAGCTGATCACAGCCTTAGAGCCAAGGCCAGCCACTACCATGCAGGACCAGGCGGCTCCCAGTGAGGGCTCAGAGAAGGGAAGGAGGCCGGCAGCGCCCAGCCACCCGCAGGCAGTAACCAAGTGGGCAATTCCCCATTCAATCCCAGACTCTAAACCTGTCTCACCTCTCCCACTGTGCTAGGGTTGGGGCTTGGAGCCTGAAAACAGCGCCTCCCATGCCAGCACCTCCTCAGATCTGTCAGCTCTGGAAGCATCAACTCTCACCCGGTTACTTTCATAAATGTAAAGGCAGAGACCCAGAAAGGTCCAGTGACTTGCCCAAGGCCACACAGCTAATGAGCGGCAGAGCCGGGCAGATTCAAGGTTGCTGGAGACGCTCCCGTGCTTTGGAGGCCCGTCACGGTCCACGGCCACATCTGGGTTTTTTTTCCTCCCAAGCGTTGAACATCTTCCAAGCCCGGAGGAGGACAGGAAGGCGGCATAACAGAGGGGGAGCAGGTGACCCGGAAAGGAGCCGCTTCCAGGGGCGCGGGGGTGCGGCACGGCAGCCAGCGCCCAGGTGGGACGCTCCTGCAGCCCTGTCGCGGGGCCAGCGCTTCACAGTTTCTAAAGCCTGGGAAGGCTGTGGTCCCCGCAGCCCTCTGGAGTAGCCCCGTCACCCTTCTTTTACAAGCAGGACAGAGGATGGCATCGGTGGTTCAGATCACACAGAACCTGGTGGAATCGCAGACCCGGGTGGGTTGGAGTCTTCGGGACCACCTAGTCCCATCCCCCCATTTGACAAATGAAGATGAGGCTCCAGGGGGCAGAGGTCAGGGGGCAGAAGTCAGGCGCTCCCTGCTCAAGCCTCCCGACATATGGCAGGAGTCCCAGGTCCCAAGGGGAAACAAGGTACTGGGGAACCGTTCCCAGGGAATGTGCCAGTTCCTGCAGGGCTCATAGAGACTCTGCCCCGTGTCCCAGTGACTCTGAACACTGCAGCCCGCGGCCTCCAGCCTGCTGCTGCTGTGTGTTCTTAGGAAATTGGCACCATCTCTCTGAGCTTTGTGTGCAACACGGAGAGCCCTTCGTAGGTCTCTGCCCAACCCACAGCAGGTGGGGGGCGAGGCAGGCTCAGGCTCAGTGGGTCGCAGCTGCAGACCCGGGGCATTTCCCTGGACGAGACGAAAGCAAGATGGGTCCTTCGTGCCCTCTTTCTTTAGGGCTCTGTGGTCCTTCATCCTGTTTCACAGTCCCCAGAGAGTGGTTTAAAAGAGCCCCGCAAAGCCGGGCGTGGTGGCGCACGCTTGTAATCCCCGCGCTTGGGAGGCAGAGACAGGAGGATCGCGCAGGTTCGAAGCCAGCCGCGCGCGCTGGCTTAGGAGACCCTGTTTCCAAATAAAAATGTAAAAATAGGTCTGGGAGTGTAGCCCGGAGGTAGAAGGGCTTCCAGGAACCCCAGTACCACCAAAAACAAAAAAAAACAAAACAAAAAAAAGAGCCCTGCAGTCCGGGGTTGAAGGCCAAGCCCTGCCTTGGGGTGCTCAGGCTGTGGTCTGGGGAGAGCCTGAGCTTGCTGTGGCCGGTAGAGACCCCAGGAGGGCCAGCTGATGCACCCGCAGGGGCCTAAGCCTGCGGCTCCATAAAGCTTCCCAGAATGCCCTGGGCAGGAGGCCGGCCTGCCTCTTCCCAGCCCCGCCCCCACCTGAGAAGGTAGGAAAGAAAGGCTGGGGGTGGGGAGGCTTGGTGGCCCCAGGTGACTGTGGAAGGCACCTCCCTGTTCCCTGGCGGAGCCCCCAAGGTCCAGCCCTCCCCCGGGGTGGTTGTCTCACCCAAGAGGGGCTTTGAAAGTCAATTAATGGTAACTGAGGAAGCCAAGGCCTCGCAGCCAAGTTCTCAGAGCAAACAAGCTTTTGGCAAGTTCAGAGCGAAGGAGAGTGGGTTGAATTTCCCCTCCACTCACCTGCGGGAAAATTCAGACTGCTTGGTGGAGAAGGGACGGGAACTTGGCGTCGTGGTCGGCGTAGGGGGTGGGGGTCCTGGGGGGGACAATTGAGAGAGCTCCCCGCGCTTGACAGCTTCTTTCTTTGGTCTGACTTCATTCCTTCCTGCTTCAGACCAAAAGACAGCTTGCTCTGGCTCGCAGCTGAGTTGAGGGATGGCGTTTGGGTCATGACCCCACCACAGCGAGCTGTGTGTGCTGCTGGGCTGCTTCTCCTGTCTGTGCCTTCCCCCATCTGTAAGGCGGGGGAGGGTGATCATACCCATCTCAGAGGTCCTTGGTGCAGTGTAAAATGGAGACATATATTGGCTGGCTGGGCTTCACCTGCACCCTTCAGAGAGCCACAGGGGAGGGGAGGAAGGATGCTCTGGGCTGCACACCCCCTGACTTTAAAGGCAGCGGCCTCTTAAAGGGGCCCATTCCCAAGAAGCCAAACCCACACTTGGCTTGGAGCTGGCTTGGAGCAGGAGGAAGATGGGTGGTGAGGAAGCGGCTGGAGGAGTGAAGGTTAGACGAGAAGGTACGTGCCTGGTCACAACATCCAGCGCATGGGGTGAAGATTTGACCAGCGGCAGAGGCAGGAGGTAGGAATGACCTCCCGCTCGCTCTCAGGCACTCAGCCCCCCAACCTTGAGCCAGTCTAAGCACGGGGTCTGGGGTCTGGAGGGCTCTGTCTTTGCTCTTCCTCCAGCCAAGGCCAGCGGGCACTTGCCCTCCCCAGCTCCACCCTCTGCCCCAATACCAGCCTCCTAACTCAGGGGTTGGGAGAATTCTGAGCAAAGCCATAGAACAAGAGTTCCCAACCTTAGCCGCACAGGAGGGAGTTTTAAAATCCCCAGTGCCTAAGCCGCCCCCAGACCCATGAAATAAAAATGGAGTGCGTGTGCAGACTGTGTTTTTAAAGCTCCCCAGGTCACTGCAGTGAGTGGCCCGGGCTAAGAGTCAAGTCAGAGCTGTGGCTATTCCAGGCACCCCGATGCCCATGCCACATCTCCCAAGTTTCAGCCTCTTTCCCTGCAAAGAGCAGGAACCCTCAGACAGATCAGAAGGGAGACCAGGGCTCGGAAGCACCCAGCACCTAATAGGTGCTCATTAAATGCGGGCTAAAAGTATTAATGACTCCCAGGTGGGGAGCATTTACCTAGTGCCGAGTACTTTGCATACATTTACATAAGCTTTCTCTCCACCGATTCCTGGGGTTGGCAAGTCTTGCTGGGGGAGCTGCCTTTGTCCCGGTTCTGGGCAGGCCGGCGTGTCTGGAAGGCCTGCAGCAGGACCCCGCTGGTTCTTGTTTGGACACATCTTAGGTAACCTTCAGCAAACAGTGACTCAGTGCCTGGCTGTAGATGAGTCCCTTGCCGGGCCCGCCCGCAGCTTTGGGTGGCTTCCTGCATGTCAGGGCCCACAGGGATGTGCTAAACTTGTGTCAGTTTTCTCTGGGGGCCCTTGGGAGGGATCAGCATAGAAGTCCCTCTCCTCTCCTCTCCTATCCTCTCCTATCCTATCCTATCCTATCCTCTCCTATCCTCTCCTATCCTCTCCTCCTCCTTCTCAGCACCTATTTGCCTCCCAGCTGCTGGGACTCAGAGAGGCTGAGGACGCCAGGATCCAAGCCCTGCTAGTAGCCTCTGGTTTCAACAGGAAGCCAAGGGTTCCCAGCCTGGTTGGATACCACCCAGCTCCGTGTTCCAGCACCTTCAGACTAAGAGTGGCACTGCCTCTTGGCTGGCAGGGAAGGCCAGGAGGAATCCCAGGCATTGTGTGTACGTGGCATACTAGTGTTGAATCCAGGGGTGTGCTACCTCTGAGCTACGCTCCCGCCCTGTTATATTTCATTTTGAAATAGAGTCTCCCTAGATTTCTGAGGCTGGCCTCTAACCTGAGACCCTCCTGTCTCAGCCTCCAAAGCACTGGGACTTTAAGTGTGTACCCCTTCAGCTGGCTCCCAGGACGCTACAGAGCTTCAGAGCTGGCGTCCTCCTGGGTCAGAGGTCTTCGTGCTTGGCTAAAAATGGTCACTTTCCGGACACCTTAAGTAGACCCCTGTCTGGTGAGGCCTGTTGCCAGCTTGGCAGCTAGCTCAAACAACCAGCACACCCCAAGGCGTCTGGGGTCCCTGGGAATGGACAAGGAGCTTGGGACCAGTCCCAGCACCCTCACTGACCTGCTGTGTGACCTCTGGCCGGTCCGTTCCCTCTCTGGACTCAGTTTTTCTGATCTGTGAAACAAGCTGGGATTAAATTTGCTACTAGCTTGAACAGACTGGTTCTCGTGCTATGGGAGGAAGGTCTCAGACACGGAGACCAAGTCCCTGCAGGGAAGCCATCGCCCACGGGAAGCTCACCCCTGTGCCAGCCCCAGGTCAGCCCCACACGCCGCAGCGTAGAGGCTCTGAGACGTGCAAGGCTGCTCAGCCTCCCTGAGCCTCTCTGTCGGTAAATGCAATAACTGAGATGTTGCAAGGTTGACATGAGTTCGGTGCCACACGCCCTAACAGCGCAGGGGACAGAGGGGCGTCTTCCTGTGGAGCCCGGCGGTCCCCGGCAGGAGTCCTCTGTGCTTAGGAGCCCTGGTCTCTAGTGTGGAGACGATGGTACCTGCCTTGCAGAACCTCTGCACAGGGTAAATGAGGCAGTGGCACCTGTGGCTGGTACCTGGCCGATGGCCCCAGTGGTGGTCGTTTATCCCTCTCAATACCAGGCTTCAATAACAGGGCAGAGCCCCGGATCCCTGGACTGGGAGAGTGTAGGGCCGGGGCTTTTGCTGCCCCTCTTCAGGGTGCCAGAGACATCCAGGGAGCCTATCCTGAGTGCCCTGGCCCTGGGACCCACGTGCGCCCCTCCCCACCCTCTCAGCCCAGGGTTTCAGCCACCGGCCACCCGGTGTCTGCCCGCACCTGAAAGTCTCCTGCAAGCTCCCCACCCTCTTGCATCCCCTCGGCTGGGAGCTCTCAGCTCCTAGTTTCTGGAACCTGTGACTCGGGAATCGAGATCTGCAGTCCCCAGGGCATCTGACTGTCTGTCTGTGTGTCCCGTGGGACGCTGACTGGGCTGCGGTCCAGGCCCCGGAGCCAGCGTGCCGGCCTCCACCCGGCTCCCGGTCCCATCAGGCACCACTTAGGAAGATGTGCCCTGAGATGCGGAGGGTCAGGGCAGGGCTGGAGATGCCTTCAGAAGTGGAAATGGGAGCCATTTGTTTATAATTTACTCCCTGACACTTAACGGGAACCCGATGGCATCAATAAGGGCCCCGAACTCACCCAGTTCCAAAGTGCTGGAGCCGGTCCAGTTCTCTAGGGGCAAGTGCATGTCCGAGTGGGGCCAACTGCTTGGCCCCTCCTCAGGCCCCCCTGCTCTCTAAACTTTTTAAAGACCCCTCCCTGTTCCCCAGACTGGCCAGGGGCCTGCCAGCTTTTCCACGCTGCAGGGCAGGAAGGCAGGGGGGCTTTGCTTTCGAGGAAGAGGAAGGTCAAAGAGGCGATCGGGGCGAGAACTAAAATATTCTAGGCACAGGGTAGGCAGAGAGGGGGCGGGGCTGGAGGAGAAATCCAGTTTTCAATTTTCCTCAAGAGAAAAATGAGCGCACAAGAGACAGAATAATTTTCCAGCGTGCAGCAGGCCCTAAGTAAAACCTCCTTGAGACGTTGGGAGTTATTAAAGAAAGGAAAGAAAAGAAATTGTAAAATCAGCTTGCCTTTAGCAGAACTGTAAAGTATACTCTTATTTCCAGGGGAATCTAATTAGAGGGGAGGGCATGGGAGCCAGAGTTTGGGGCTGAGGCCCCGATGGATGGGCTGAGCGGGAAGGTCATTTCTCCTCCAGCATCTGGGCTCCGCGGGCCTAGGTGTGCACCCTGCACCTGGGCTCTGCCTTGTGGCTTTGGGTTGGAGGCTTCACCTGGACCCCAAGCCCAGGGCTGCGCACATGCCAGGCAAACGCTCCACCACTGAGCTGCACCCCAAGCCCGTTTAATTTTACTTGGAGACAGAGTCTCCAAGTTCCCCAGGCTGGTCTCGAACTTGCGATCTTCCTACCTCAGCCTCCTGAGCCGCTGGGATTACAAATGCGCGTCATTGTGCCCCACAGCATTTTTTCGTTTAAAAACAGAAATGCTAGTTGGGTGCGGTGGCGCATGCTTGTAATCCCAGCATTCGGGAGGCTGAGACAGGAGGATCGCGGTTCACAGACAGCCTCAACTACTCAGTGAGGCCCTTCACAACTCAGTGAGACCCTGTTTCAAAATAAAGAATAAAAAATAGGGCTGAGGGTGTAGCTCGGAGGTAAAATGCCCCTGGATTCCATCCCTAGTACTGCAAAAATAAATAAATAAATAAATAAATAAATAAATAAATAAATACAGAAATACAGAAATACAGAAATGCTAAAATTGCTCATTGGTGGAGTTGCTGGGGTGAAAGGAGGGATTGTGGGAACAGAGCCGGACACAGACTAGGTGCTTGGCCAGGGCTTGCTTGTGTCCCGCCCTGGCCACAGAGATGCCCAGGCCGACCTCACCACTGCTTTCCGGATCCCTGGGAGACCCCCTTCCTCTCCACTACCCCCCTGAAATTCAGCCACCAGGTCACCCAGCTTTCTGGGCTGGCAGGTCTAGAAGTCGACCTCTGTGGCCACCAGCCATCTCTTTCCAATCCCAGCTCTCGCAGAAAACATAGGATTCTCTGAATAACAGACTGGCTTTTTCGTTTAGAAACAAGGCACAGAAAATAAACATCCCTGGAAACCGTAAACATGCGTGGGCACCCGGCAGACCCGTGGCTGGCAGTCCATACGGGTCCTTCGGGTCCTTCGGCGTCTGTCTCGCCCAGCGAGGACCTGCACCCCCTCCCTGTGTGGCTGTGGTTCGGGTGTTTCAGGTGGGGCCTGGCAGGGCGGGACAGCAAGTGCAGTCAGGGGTGGGAGAGGCAGAAAAACACAGGCAGCAGTGAGCGCAGAAGCTCCCAGTGTGTTCTGAGTTTCCCAGTCCTTAACCCCTTTGCTACATGCAAGGAGGCGCATCGCAAGGGGGTCTGGGTTCAAGTTTGATACAGCTTTGTAGAGCTGTGTGGCTTTGAGAAAGTCTGCCTCTCTCTCTCTCTCTCTCTCTCTCTCTCTCTCTCTCTCTCTCTCTCTCTCCTCTCTCTCCTCTCTCTCCTCTCCTCTCTTCTCTCCTCTCTCTCTCCTCTCTCTCTTCTCTCCTCTCTCCTCTCTCTCCTCTCCTCTCTTCTCTCCTCTCTCTCTCCTCTCTCTCTTCTCTCCTCTCTCCTCTCTCTCTCCTCTCTCTCTTCTCTCCTCTCTTCTCTCTCTCCTCTCTTCTCTCTCTCCTCTCTCTCCTCTCCTCTCTTCTCTCCTCTCTCTCTCCTCTCTCTCTTCTCTCCTCTCTTCTCTCTCTCCTCTCTCTCTTCTCTCCTCTCTTCTCTCTCTCCTCTCTCTCTCCTCTCTCCTCTCTCTCTGTCTCCTCTCTCCTCTCCTCTCTTCTCTCTCTCCTCTCCCTCTCCCACTCCTCTATCTCCTCTCTCTCCTCTCCTCTTCTCTCTCTCCTCTCTCCTCTCCTCTCTTCTCTTCTCCTCTCTCCTCTCCCTCTCCCTCTCTCCCCCTCTCTCTCTTCTCTCTCTCTATCCTCTCTCTTCTCCTCTCTCTCCTCTCTCCCTCTCCTCTCTTTCTCCTCTCTCTCGCTCTCTGTCTCTCTCTCCTCTCTCTGTCTCCTCTCTCTTCTCTTCTCCTCTCCTCTTCTCTCTCTCCTCTCTCTCTCTCTCTCTCTCTCTCTCTCTCTCTCTCTCTCTCTCTCTCCCCTCTCTCTGTCTCCTCTCTTCTCTCCTCTTCTCTTCCCTCTTCTCTCTCTCTCTCTCTCTCTCTCTCTCCCCCCCCCTCTCTCTGTGGTACTGGGGATTGAACCCACGGGCAGTCTACCTCCAAGCTATGCCCCCAACTTTATCTTTTTATCCTTTATTTTGAAACAAGGTCTCGCTAAGTTGAGGAGGGCCTCACTAAGTAGCTGAGGCTTTTCAGGAAACCGAATCCTCCTGGCTCAGCCTCCCAGGTACCGGGATTACAAGCCTGCGCCACCACGCCCGCTGTCTCCTTCCTCTCAGAGTCTCATTCTTACAACTGGGTTGGGTCCGGGGTGTCCTAGATTCAAAGCTAGGACCTGGCAGAAAGTAGGAGCCCTGCAGACCCCCGTCTACTGCTCTGTCTTTATGGGTGGGTCCTTGTTCCTGGGCTCAGTGCTCCATCCTCAACGCCTTCAATGAGAGCATTCTGTCTACCCCCAGGGATAATACTTTATTTTAATTTGTTGGTATTGGAATTGAACCAGGGGGATTCCACTTCCAAGCTATACCCCCAGCCCTTTACTATTTTTAAATTTTGGTTGTGTCTGTTTTTTGTGGTATTGGGGATTGAACCCAACAGTGTTCTACCTCAGAGCCACACACCCCCAGTCCCATCTTATTATTTATTTTAAAACAGGGTCTCACTAAGTTGCAGAAGGCCTCGTGTTGCTGAGGCTGGCAGCAAACCTGCGATCCTCCCGTCTCAGCCTCCCAAGTACTGAGATTACAAACCTGGGCCACCATGCCCAGCTCTATTATTTTTTTAAAATTTAAAACAGGGTCTTGCTAAGTTGCTGAGCGTCTTTTTCCGTTGTCGGTTGTCGAGGCTGTCCTCAATCCTCCTCCCGCAACCTCCCAAGTCCTGGGATTCCAGGTGTGTGCCACCACGCCTGGCTTCAGCGCACCCCCAAAGACCTAGAAGCATGAGATTTTCCCTCTGAGAATTCATATATTTTCAGATTCTACCACCTCCTGGCTATTTTAATGTAACTGTAACCTATGGCTGGCCACATTTTGGGAAAATAAAATTGTTTATTCTATCCAGATTCAGCCAGCTCGGCTCAGTGCAGTAATTGCCGCAGGGTGCGAGTGGCAGATTTTATTTTTATTGATCAAAAAATTTTTTTTATCAAAAGCACATCAAACTAGAAAAGGCGTAAGCAGCAGGAGCAAATTGGATTTTAACTTCTTTAAAAAGTGGCTCCCTCCAGCAGCCCATCTCCAGAGATGTCAGGCACAGCAGCCAGAGGCTGAAAGTCCCGGGTCCACGTGGCTCCCCGGGCAGGGGAGGCTCTCGGCAGCCCTCGGGAAGACCCGCATTTGCATTTGGGGGAGACTCCGCGTGGATCAAACATCTGGGTGCAGATGGGGGAACGGGAAGAAGGTGCAGATGGGGGAACCGGGAGAAGTTCGCAGAGGCCGGTCCTCTTAGAGCTGTTCAGTGGCTGCGGCTTCCTGCCTGCGCCAGGTGTCTGGCGCCGCATAAATACATCTCTAATGAGACCATTGTTAAAAGGGTCCCGGTATTCTCACCAACAATCACGTTGGCTTGAAGAGCAGACAGTTGGAGGCATCTGTTAGAACACTGCAAGTTATTGCATCAATCTGGGCATAGAGACAGAGGCCATTCATTCATTCATGATTCATTAATTCATTATCAGATGCCGTGTTGAGTGAGTGCTTACCATAGGCCGGATACCCTTCTGGGCATTGGAGTAAAACAGTGAACAACGTAAGAAAAAATCTTTGTCCTCGTGGGACGGCGACACGGTCCCTCTAAATCAGGTTGGGAGGTTGGACACAGGCGATGGATACTCGTCAGGCGTGGTCCCAACTTCAGCCTTTCAGAGGTCACTCTCTCGTTACCGTGACAGCTCTTTCCCCTTGTAAATACTCATGAGCTCCTAAAGGCTGAGCACGAAGAGAAAGATGCCCGAGAGAGGAGGGCAGGCTTCCGTAAGAGCCTGGGTGGAGAGAAGGGGCGAGGACAGGTGAGTCCGGGGCCAGGCAGGCCCGGCCTCCAGCATGAGCAGGCTAGAGAAAGAAGTCCACCCTACTCCCTGGCTCCCCAGGGCTGAGCCTCTTCCCACCCGCTCCGCAGCATGAGAAGCATCCTGGGCTTTGGAGCCCTGAGGGCCCGGGCTTAGCGCCCTCTCTGTGCCCACTCTGCTAGCAGGTGAGAAAGGCCGTGTGTTTTTTCCTCTGGGCTCTCGTCTGGTTTTGCAGGGCAGCATGGTTATTGTTCGTTCGTTCGCTATTGCCTTTTTCTTCTGAGTTTCCATAGAACAGTGGTGTTCAAACTGTTCCTTGGCCGCCACCACCAGCAGCAGGGTCACTCGGGAGGTCCTTGGGAAAGCAGCTTCTGAGCCCCTCCTGCTGAGGCTGCAATTCCGATGCGCAGAAGTTTGGGGCAGCTCCCAGCAGCTCCCGGGTGTAGGAGAAGCTGGGGCGGTGGCTTTGGCGTCTCATGCATATGGGTTTGAACGCAGGCTTTGCTGTTCAGCACCTAAGAAAGTCTCCGCACCTTTCTGAGCCTTTACCATGAGTTCTGGCCCCAGCCATGGAGCAGTCGTGAGGATTCTGTGCAACTACGTAATGCGTCTTGAGTTCCTGGCGCACAGTGGCCCCTGGACCGACGACGGCCACTTCCCTCCTCCTCTCGGTTACTGCCTTACCGGACAGATGCCCGCCGTGAAGGCAGCTGAGGGTGTTCAGCACGCACCTGCGGATCAACCTTTGACAACCAGCCCCGCCAATCTGACAGCAACAGAACCGCAGCATCATAGAACTCATTAGAGAATCTTAAGGCAATAGAGCCCAAGGGGGACGACTTAGTCCCACCCGTTTTACAGGTGAAGTGACAGAGGCTCAGAGAGGCCATGCCCCTGGCTCAGGCAACAGCCTAACGGAGCCTCCTCCTCCCTCCCCACCCGCTCCGTCTGCACAGCCCGCCTCCTTCCACCTCCATCCTGCCCTTGGGGTCTCTTTGCAGGACTCACAGCCAGGCAGCTCCAGCTGAACCTGCAGCCACTTTTGCAAATAGCTTTTGAAACTGGAGATGGCACGCTCTGGTTTGCCCAGTGGCGCCTGAGCAGATGGATTGCCACGTTGAAGGCACGGCCCCCAGGCTCAAGTCTCTCCTTCACTTCCCGCATGGTGGCTTCCCTAGGGGCAGATGCCTGGGCAGACACAGCAGGCCCAGGGACCCTGCTCCCAAGGCTCTTCAGGCTGCCCGCCAGCATCTCTGCACGGGGACCAGGCTCCAAGCCCGTGTTTGCTGGGACCTGGTGTTCCAGGGCAGGGGCGTCCGCCTGACATCATACGTAACAGTAATTAAGAAATAAGCCGCCTTGCCCAGCCTCGCCGCCATCATTTGGCTAAGTAGCTACCATGGTCCAGTGCCTCAAAAATCACCATTAGAGTACGCTCCTTATGGCCATAAAATTTCTCGTTTTCTGCCTTTCATCAGCCGCCCCCTGCAACCTTCGCCTCGCCTTATTTATACATTTGTTCTCAAACAATGGCAATAAACTCTTTCCCAGAGTGTTGCAAATCAGAAATTTGTCCAGATTTTTCCACCACCTTCCACTTCGGACCTGCTCTGCCTGGGAACGGCCCCACCAGGCCAGCTGGAGAGGGCTGGGCTGCGGAGATTGATGGGGGTACGACAGGACCACAGGACGGGGCTGCTGGGGAGAGCGGGTGGGGAGGAGACAGCCGCAGAGAATGCAGGGAGCGGACAAGAGAGGCCTCTGCTGCCGGCCCCTGGGGGACAGGAAGGGGAGCGGAGGCTGCGGGCGGTGGGAAGGAGCCTTCTCCTGAGACAGGGAGAGGGGCCTAGGGATGCGGGCTAGCCAGAATGTGAGGCCCAGGAATGATGCTCTCAGGGTATCTCTGCAACTTAGAACCCTTGTCTTTTCCGTGACTCCATCAGACCTCATGTCAATCAGAAGTCTTTTTGGCTATGAGCATTTATTGAAAGACTGCCCTACTGTGTGCCAGGGGCCATATTGGGCTTGGCAGGTAAACTCAGGAGTAAGAAGGGGACCCAGGCCCCCTTCTTAGGTTGACCTTAAAGATCCAGGGGATCCCTTCTTGTTAGGGCTGGGGAATTGGGGCTCCAGAGGTTCAGGGGCCCAGTCTGTAGCTACTGTCTTTCCAGCCAGCCCTTAAGCTCCCTGTGGACCCTCGTGTCTGGGCCAAGTGTCAATCTTCTCATGTAGCCCAGGGCAATTTGGGGGGCACTTTTTCAGTGACACTTTGCAGTTTCTTAAATAAGAGTGATTGGTTTTGTAATACTGGTGATTGAACCCAGAGGCATTCTGCCTCTGAGCTACCCTCCCAGCCTTTTTTTTATTTTAAAACAAGGCTTCATTAAAAATTGTTGAGGCTGACCTCAAACCTATAAGCCTCCTGTCTCAGCCTCCCAAGTACTGAAATTACAGGTGTGTGCCACCACGCCCAGCCAAGTTTTCATTTTTAATTGACACGTGTTAGCTATTCATGTTTATGGGGTATGACGAGGCATTTCAGTTGGTGTTCTATGTGTAATGATCAGGTCAGGATAACTTGCATATCTTTTTATTTTTTGCAGTACTGGGCAAAATTATTTTTGGAGCCCTGAGCTTGCATCCTAAACAAGCGGTCTACCTTGGACCTACTCCCTTGGCCCCCTTTTTACTTTTTAGCAGTACTAGGGATGGATGGAACCCAGGGGCATTCTACCCCTGAGCTATACCCCCAGCCCTATTTTTTATTATTATTTTTGTTGGTGGTACTGGGAGTGGAACCCAGGGGCTTTCTACCTCTGGGCTATACTCCCAGACCTACTTTTTATATTTTTATTTGGAAACAGGGCTACTCACTAAGTAGCTGAGGCTGGCTTCAAACCTGTGCGATCCTCCTGTCTCAGCCTCCCAAGCGCGGGGATTCCAAGCGTGCGCCACCACGCCCGGATTATTCTTTACTTTGAAACAGGCTCTCACTGAGTTATAAAGGGCCTCACTAATTAGCTGAGGCTGCCTGCGAACTGCAATCTTCCTGTCTCAGCCTCCCAGGTGCGAAGATTACAAGTGTGCACCACAATGCCTGGCTTCTTTTTACTTTTTATTTTGAGACAGGGTCTCCCCAAGTTGCCCAGGATGGCCTCAAACTCTTCATCCCGACCTCCTGCCTCAGCTTCCTGAGTGTCTGGGAGATCACCTGCCTCTCCATCACCTCAGACAGACATCATTCCTCCGTACTGGAGACACCCAAAATGCTCTCTGCTCACTCTTTTGAAATATCCAATCATTCCTTGCCAACCCTAGTCACCTGCCATGTTGTGAGACCTGAGAGGCTGTGCCTCGCTCCCCAGCACCCCCACCCACGCCGTCCCCTCCCCATCCTGCCCGCGTGAACTCACTTGCGGCAGGCAGGCGGCTCCCCCAGGTCCAGCCTCCTATCTGCAGGGAGGGCGGCTGGCCTGCGTTCAAGTTCCTTGTCGCGGAGCTGCGGACCATCCTGCTGGCCCTGCAGAGCACTGCCCGACCTTCAGAGCGTGGATTCTCTTCAGTGGCGGCAGGAACCTGAGATACCCATGTTTCTGGGTGTGAGATATTCCCGCTCTGGCTTTCATCAACATAGGGCATTGTGGGGTGCCCAGGAGGGGTGGTTCGTAAATACCTGCTGAGGGAGGTTTTCCTCAGCTTCTCCATTGCAACAGAAGGCCAGGTGCCAGGGTTTGCTGGAGGCCTGTGACCTGGGGTGGGGAGAGAGAGAAGCCAGATGGACAGAAATTCTCGTGAGGGACAAGTGAGCCGCACAGAGCCCTGGAAGAGAAGCCACAGCAGCTCTGGGGAAGCTTGAGTCAGCTCTTTTTACTTACTTACATTTATTATTAATTATTATTATTATTATCATTATTATTTGGGTACTGGGGATTGAACCCAGAGGCATTCTGCCTCTGAGCTATACCCTCAGTCCTTTTTATTTTTTATTTTGAAACAAGGTCTCACTCAGTTGCTGAGGGCCGTGCCAAGTTGCCAAGGCTGGCCTCAAGGCTGAGATTCTCCTGTCTCAGCCTCCCAAGTACTGGGGCTTCAGGGGTGTGCCCTTGCACCCAGCTTTGGACTCCGTTCTTGCTGTGTCTGTGATGACGAAGGCCTTTGGTGTCTTTGTTTATGATGGCTGCAGTTCCCATTAGGGAGCTATTTAGGAATTCTGGAATGTTCTTAATTCTAGGGACCACAGAACTGTTCCCAGGCACTCTGCTCTGGGGCTGTGCACAGGATAATAGAAATAAATCTGCTTCCCCTCCTCCAGGACCCCAGCCTTCCTGTGAAGGCCCAGTCTAACTCAGCATCCCCAGTTTGATAGGGAGAGCCAGTTCCCACACTCAAGAAGTTTGAGTAAACCTCTTACAACTGGATTATAAGGTGTGTTTGGCAAACAGGACATATCCATTAAAAGCTAATTATTAGCCTGCCATGGGCACGGATGCCCAGGGTGGAGAGGTTGGCAGGAAGGACACATCCCGCAGGGCTCGGGTGACTTTCTGGGTGGCAGTCACAGAGGGGCTTCGTGGACCAGGCCGGCTTCAAGGCCACAGTGGGAGGACGGGGAGCTGGGCGGCAGAAGCAGGGTGGGGCATCGCCTGGTACCAGGGTCAGCTTGGCGGTGCAGGAGAGTTGGGAAGGCCCGCCATCTGGGCCCGCGGCCTGGGCTCAGGCAGCCACTGAATCGCTGAGCTTCTCTGAACCGCAGGGCCCTCCCTGGAAAGTGGAGCCATAGTGATACTCACCGCCTGGGTCCTCCTGAGGTTACGTGGGTAGCTCCAGGCCTGAACATCAGCAGAGGTGTTCTCCCGTGGTCTTCCTGCCCAGCCCCGCGGGAGGAGGCTCTGTGCGGCCCTGAACCCCAGCTTCAGGGCGCCGCCGGCCCCAGGTTTATGGCTGAGCCGGGAAGCCAAGGTTGGATGGATGGAGGGAGGCAGAGGCAGGGCCGGGGGTCCCCAATCCAGGTCCATCCTGCTTCCTCTGAGGGCTCCCTGCCTCCTAGGCCTCCAGCCTGGCGAGGGAGCAGGCGGGGGCACAGGTAGAAGGCACCCGGGTCCTTTCATGGGGTGGGGATGGGACCTGGCTCCATGTCATCACAGCCCGGGACTGTCTCATCTGACCACAGGGCCTAACAGATTTTGAGGCTCCTCCCCAGGCGGCCCTCACGCCCCCAGCTTCCTGAGCGTCTGCCCCCCTCTTTGGCCCCCAGTGCCCGTGGCTGTGGTCTGGCTGAATTTTTTACCCGAGCTCCCACCCCGCTGGCTCCTGCGTGTAGGTGGTTGGGTGCTGGCTCCCTGAGGAGAGGTGGTCCCGGGTCTATGGGGTGTGGCCTCCGCTGCAGGAGAGCCAGGTCACAAGGAAAGGGCGGACCCGCGAGGAAGGGGCGGTCCCTGGTCCAATCATTTCTTCACTCATTCCTGCAGTGTTCATTCTTTGCGTTTTCTGCCGGGGCCTACGTTGGTGGGGGCACAGTAGTAATTACATTCTCCTTGTCCAGGCCGCCAGCTATACCCACAGCAATCACAATGCTGGGTGACATTTATGGGGCACTTACTGTGTCCCAGGCAGTGGACCGAGCCCTCATCTCTGGTCGTCCCTTTTCATTTCCAGCCACACAACCTCGTGTGTGTTTTACTCATTTTACAGATGAGGAAACCGAGGGCCAGGGGGATGAAGGGGATTTTCCTTTTTTTTTTCAGTACCAGGGATGGAACCCAGTGGCATTTTACTTCCGAGCTACACCCTCAGTCCCCATTTTTTATTCTTTATTTTGAAATAAGGTCTCACTGAGTTGCAGAGGGTCTCACTAAGTAGCTGAGGCTGGCCTTGAACTGTGATCCTCCAGTCTCAGCCTCCCAAATGCTGGGATGACAAGCATGGGCCACCATGCCCGGCTGTGAAGTGGGTTTTCTAGGAGGTTGTGGAGCCAAGGCCGGGACTCTTCTTTTCTTCATATTACAGATGAGGAAGCCGAGGCCCAGGGGGATGAGGTGGGCTTCCTGGGAGGTAGTGGAGCGGGCACCACTTTGTGCCCATCCCTGGAACCACCTGGACACCCTGGGCAGGAGGAACAATGGCCGCTCTTATTTCCAGCAGAGGGAGGAGGAGAAGCAGATTTCCAGAGGACAAAGGGCATGTTCAAGGTCGCAGGGCAGGTTAGAAGCTGAGCCAGGGGTAGCTCCCTGCCTGTTGGGTCTTTGTTCTGAGAGGAGGGACTGGGTTTGGGGTGCGGCCGGCTGGGCGGGCCAGCCCAGGGGTGTCTGTCAGTCATGAAGGTCTGGGAGTCTGCCTCCACTCACAGCCCTCGCCCTCACCCCCACTGTCATTTTAGAAACGAGCAGAATGAGACACAGGAGTTTAATAACACACTTACCATCTGTGGTGGGGGGAGGAAGACCCAGAAACAACCCAGGTCCACTGAGTTCCTCGCCTGGGACCTTCCTGTCCCTCCCCAGGGTCGGCCCAGGGCTACCCTGGCCACGCCCAGTAGCACAGGGCCAGGAACACCAGGCCCCTGCTCCCCAGCCCCAGCCCCAGGTGACAAGTAAACCTTGCTGTCTCTGCTTGCCGGGTGACAAGTTAACCACTGAAACAAACTGGGGATGCTGGCGCGTGCCTGTAATCTCAGTACTTCTGAGGCTGAGACAGGAGGATCGCCAGGGTCCAGGACGGTCTTAGCAAGTAGTATCAAACTAGCGAAACCTTGTTGTTGTTGTTTTTTTGTTTTTTGTTTGTTTTTTTGGCGGGTCTGGGATGGAACTCAGGGGCATTCGACCTCCGACCTATACCCCCTGCCTATTTTTTTTATTCTTTATTTTGAGACAGGGTCTCAGTAGCTGAGGCTGTCGGCGAACCACGATCCTCCAGTCTCAGCCTCCCAAATGCTGGGATTACAAGCGTGCGCCACCACGCCTGGCTCGAAAGCTTGTTTTAAAATAAAATAAAATAGGCCGGGCATAGTGGCGCACGCTTGTAATCCCCGCGCTTGGGAGGCGGAGACAGGAGGATCACACAGGTTCGAAGCCAGCTGTGCTGGCTTAAGAGACCCTGTTTCCAAATAAAAATATAAAAAATAGGTCTGGGAGTGTAGCCCGGAGGTAGAAGGGCTTCCAGGAACCCCAGTACCAGCAAATAAATAAATAAATAAATAAATAAATAAATAAATAAATAAAAAAAATAGGGCTGGGGGTGTAGCTCCGAGGTTGAATGCCCCCACAGGACAATAAATCAATAAATCCAATAAAATCAGCCTAGGGCTATAGCTCAGAGGTAGAATACTAGGTTCAATCCCTAGTATTGTACACGTATGTGCGGACACACACACACACACACACACACACACACACACACACACACAGACTAAAATGACCCAAGGAAGAAGTGAATGAAAACTGGTGATTTTTCTCTTTATTTATTATTAATTATTATTTTTAGTTTTTTTATTTTTATGGGACTTTATTGCATATTATACAGTTTACCGGAATTCCTGTGTTTGGGAAAACCAATCTGTAGCAGAACAACAAATAGCAGTAACATCTTTATGCACACACACGCTTGAACATACCAGTGTGTCTCACGAGAGGGGACCCAGCATTGCCACCCACGCAGCTAAAGCAAGTTTTCTGTGGCTGGATATGTCCTAATGACATTTTTTTTTTTTTTCTGCTCTGGGGCTGGAACCCAGGGGCATTAGACCTCTGAGCTACACCCACTGCCCTGTTTTTTATTTTGAAACAGGGTCTCACTAAGTTGCGGAGGGCCTCACTAAGTAGCTGAGGCTGGTCATGAACCCTGATCCTCCCGTCTCAGCCTCCCAAATGCTGGGATTACAAGCGTGCACCACCAGGCCCAGCTTTGTTCTCTTATTTTCAAGATGGTCTTTCTTTTTTTGGATACTGGAGATTGAACCCAAGGGTGGTTTACCTATGAGCTATACTTCCAACCCTTCTTGTTTATTTCTTTTTTTTATTTTGTTTTATTTTATTTTACTTTATTTATTTTTGGTACTGGGGGTGGAACCCAGAGGCTTTCTACCTCTGAGCTATACTCCCAGATCTATTCTTATTTTATTTGGAAACAGGGTCTCACTAAGTTGCTGAGAGCCTCACTCAGTAGCTGAGGCTGGCTTCGAACCTGTGCGATCCTCCTGTCTCAGCCTCCCAAGCGCGGGGATTCCAAGCGTGCGCCACCACGCCTGGCTTATTTCTTTTTTTATTTTGAAACAAGGCCTCACCAGGTTACTGAGAGTCTTCCTAAACTGCTGAGGCTGGTTTCAGACCTGTGGCTCTCCTGTCTCAGCTTCCCAAGTACTGGGATGATAGGCATGTGCACTGCTCCCAGCTCAGGGTGGCCTTAAAGGAAGAGCGTAGAAGATTTTGAGCTGAGTTACTCACACAGTGGCTTTGTCCCTGCCTCCAATGTACCTGTTTAAAATGGGCCACCTTCCCCGAACCCAGACACCGCCTGGGTCAGGAGACCAAGTTGAGAGGGTCCTCAGGGCATCCTCAGTTTCAACCTGTTGCTCTGGGTAGGTAAGCCTTAGTTTTGAACTGTACACCGCAGAAGTGTCCCCTGAGTACCCTTGGCTCAGAGTCTGCCGCCCTCAGTACCTGTCTTTTCTCTCCATATATGATTTGTGTTTGATTCTTGCTCGATGCAGAGAGCGAGCTCTGGATCCATCCTGAGAAAACAGAGCTTTAAGTTCTGTTCCTACAACCACACAGTACCACTTCAGACCCTCCTACTTTCTTCTTCCTACACCCGCCCCTTCCTGGCTGGCATGCGGAAACAGTGCCCTCTAGTGCCTAAAAACAGAACCATTCTGTTAACGCCCCACAAGAGCCCCACGTTGTGTGGTGCAAATTACCTATCTACCTAGGGCTCAGAATTTTAAAATTCTGACTCCCAAGTTCGACCAGACTCAAATTTGTCTGTGAACAGAGAGGAAGCTCAAACTCTCACCGTTCTCTCTTTGGGTTGGGAGAGCAAGATGGCAGAGGATTCAGAGTAGGAGTCCATTTGGCCCCAGCTAGCCAGCGCGTCCACCCTGGGAGGCTTTGGGGGAGCAAGTGATCTGGGGGTGAGGTCTGGTCACGGCTCCCTGGGGTCCTTGACATACCAGCCCAGAGGGTCTCGCCCTTTGCCAGCCGAGAAGCCCATTGAGAAGAAGCAAGACACACACCGCTGGGTCAGCCTAGGCCCCCAGCTTGTCCCCAGCTTGAACAGGTGGTCCTGGGGAGCACAGAGGTGGTCCTGGGGAGCACAGAGCTGGCCGCACGACAGAGAAACCCCTAGTGGTGAGCCCCTGCCCTGTGGTCTTCTTGACTGTGGCACCTTCCTGGACGCTGGGCCTTGTTCCCTCCTCCTGGCCAGCGCTTCTGCCTTGTAGCCTTGGCCCAGGGGTTGGAGATAATGGACTCACCAGATGTCCTGTGGCCACACATCACTCGGGCCACAGGGGGGTCACCAGGTGTGGGGCTTGATGGAGATCCCATCTGCCCAGGCCGAGTCCCCAGGGGCTCATGGAGACCCACCTCCCAGACCGAGTGCCTCCTTCACGCCCCTTCTCCACCTGGCCCCGCACCCCCATCTGGCTGCCCTGCCCGGAGCGGGCGGCCCTGGCCGGAGCGGGCGGCCTGCCGGGGTCCCTGCTCACCAGGACAGGGGAGTGTGTGGGGGGAGGGAAGTGGTTAAGTATAGTCAGAAATGAGCTGAGCTGAGCAGTGGGCACCTGGCTGACCTTTACCCCGCTCCCCTGCACCCCTGGAGTAGGGTTTAGTTTTATCTTTGAGCCCTGGGGGACACAGGTGATATGAATGTTAAGTTTTTTAGGTGCAATAAAAAAGGCGAGAGAGACCGGTGCGCCAAAAAGAATTTTAATACTGTCTTCTCTCGGGGATTGGAGCTGTACCGCTCCCGGAGACCTCTGAGCTCCTTCCAGGCTGGAAGGGAAATGCCCTTCCTTTTAAAGTTTACCTCTTGTGGGTGGCGGGTGGAAACTTCGCCCCTCTCGCGATATCGCCCAGCAGAGTCTCCTCCTTCCCTAAGGTCCCGACCCCCGGGGCCCAACCTGTCAATGAATCTCAGGAGTGGACAGCTTTGCTCTGCACCTAGTGTTAACAGAAGCAGACACTAGGACGATGTCCAGGAGACTCCCAAGTCCCCAGCCCTGTTTCCTGAGCCTTAGGATACTTGTTCATTCCTTCATTCATGCAACGAGTGTTTGGTGTGCCATTTGTAAAAAGCAGGGGAGATTAAACAGTGGACAGAGAGTCAGAGCCAGACACCCCTCCTGCCAGGCGCAGTGGCACACACCTCTAATACTAGTACTAGGGAGGATGAGACAGGAAGATCGCAGCTTCCAGGTCAGTTCCAGCAACTTAGTGAGACTCAGCTATGTAACAAGATCCTGTTTCAAAATCAGAAATAAAATAGGACTGGAGCCGGGCGTGTGGGCGTGGTGGGCACGCTTGTAATCCCAGCATTCGGGAGGCTGAGACTGGAGGATGGCGGTTCCTGGACAGCCTCAGCTACTTAGTGAGGCCCTCTGCAACTCAGTGAGACCCGGTTTCAAAATAAAGAATAAAAAATAGGACAGGGGGTGGAGCTCGGAGGTCAAGTGCCCTTGGGTTCCATCCCCAGACCCGCAAAAAAAAAAAAAAAAAAAAAAAAAAATAGGACTGGGATGTAGCTCGGAGGTGAACTGTCACTGGGGTCAATCCTTTAATAAAACCCCCCACTCATCTTCATGGAGCTGTAGCGAGGGGAGCAGGGGCCGTGTTGGGGACAGACAATAAAACAGAATACCTCACGTTTCTGACTGTGGTAGAGGCAGGGGGAAGGACGTGGGGGTCCCCATTAGGATATGACTTTGTACAGCTGGGGTCGGCATCAGCCCACGGAGGCAGGTGCCTGCACCCTCAGGCTCTGGTCTCCTTAGTACGGCCAGCTACAAACTGCCAGAGATGCCAGGCCCGGGGGGCACGGGAAGGGCACCTGGCGGAGGGCACAGCCCGTACACAGGCCTTCGGTTGCGGGACAGGCCCTGGCCGGGGGTGGGCTGGGTCTGGGTTCCCTGGCTTGGTGCTGGGCTGCCTGGGGGACAGGAGGGAGAAGTTACTAAGGAGGAATAGGTGTGGCTGGGCATCTGTGCCCGGTGTTGAGATGGGCACCCGAAGAAACATGGGCAGATGAGGTGTTTGGGGCCCCTGGGAGGTGAACTTGGAGTCCCAGTCCCTGCCTCTCCTCCGATGCCGCCTGTCCTGCCCTGTGCGCCCGGCTTCTGCAGGCAAGCTGAGCCACCCCAGGCTGCCCAGCGCCCGTTACAGCTGAGCGGTCCAGCGGAGGGGCCCGGCTGGGAGGGCGCCTGCCTCGGCTGGGCTCGCTGGCCCCCAGCTGAGCTGTAAATGACTTTTCCATTTTCCAAGGCCTGCGCCCAGGCCTGCTTGGTATTCAGGGAGGCCCGGCCCACACTCGCCAGCTCTCTGCTCTGCCCGAATTACTTGATTAAAACGCATATCAACTATTATGTGATTCATTTCTCTGCCGCAGCTCCACGCGGAGTCTATGTTAAATTGTAATAAAGGCTGGGCTGGGAGGCGGTAGGAGAGGGGAGCGCAGGGCCAGAGCTGGGAGGGTGTCCATGATGGGGGCAGAGAGAAAGACCCCGGACCTCAAGGCCACTGCCGGCTCCCGTGGACCAGCAGGGACTTGCAGGTTGGCAGCTCTCCCTCCTGCCTTCCAGGAGGCGGGTAGGTTCAGAAGCTGAAATTACCTATTTGGGGACTTTCTCTCCAGCAAGGGCGGGGCAGGGGAATTTGGGGTGGAAAACAGGTCACCTTGACTTCAGGACCAGAAATGGAATTCTCCATCACCTGGGGAACTTGCGGTTGCGAAGCTGGCCCCGAGCTTGACAGACCGGTCAGCTCCTCCTGCCGCCGCTCTGTCCTTCCGACCGGCCATTCCCCACCTGCTCCGTGGCTCTTGCAGGTCACGTGTCTGCCTTGACCTTTGACTGTCCTGTGCCCGGGTTCATGAGGGAGCAGCCTTTCCACCCGGGACTGAGAAGTCCCCAGAACCAGGCGACACCTCCTTCTTTGAGTTTCTAAAACAGACGCAGTTTAGCCGGGCGTGGTGGCGCACGCTTGTAATCCCCGTGCTTGGGAGGCGGAGACAGGAGGATCGCGCGGGTTCGAAGCCAGCCTCGGCTACTTAGTGAGGCTCTCAGCAGCTTAGTGAGACCCTGTTTCCAAATAAAATATAAAAAAGGTCTGGGAGTATAGCCCGGAGGTAGAAAGCCTCTGGGTTCCACCCCCAGCACCACCAAAAAATAAATAAATAAAACAGACGCAGTTTCTCTCTCCTGGGGTTGGCAGGACCCCCAGATAAAGGCCGCGCTTCTTTCTAGCTTGCTCAGGACGAGCCTCCGCACACCCCTAATCAGAGGCAGGATCCAGGAACCCAGAGGAAGGGCCCGTCTTCTCGTGGGGCCCTTGGGACCATCTCCTTGCTGGAGAGCTGGGGGGGGGGAAGCTGCTCCCGGCTGCCTGCCCCAAATCCGGTGTCCCTGTAATGAGTGCGCCCCCACGCTTGCCCCCCCACACGTGGTCTGCCCGCGCTGGCCGTGCAGGCTTCGCCCAGTGTTTTTGGTGCGCAGGGGGCTCAGGCCCAGCCTGCCAGGTCCTCTGTGGCCAATTCCACCTAATCCTGTTGATTAATATAACTCAGAGGCTAAAGAGTTCCTAGGGGGTGGGGGGGGGAGGACACCCCAAGAAGGCGGGGTACAAAGAATGAAGTCTAGGCCTCCGTGGTAGCGTCAGAACTCTCAACTCCCCCCCCCCTTTCTTTTGTAGTACTGGGTGTGGAACCCAGGGGCTTTTCTACCTCCGGGCTATATTCCCAGACCTGTTTTATACTTTATTTGGAAACAGGGTCTCACTAAGTTGCTGAGAGCCTCGCTAAGTAGCCGAGGCTGGCTTCGAACCTGCGCGATCCTCCTGTCTCAGCCTCCCAAGCGCTGGGATTACAAGCGTGCGCCACCACGCCCAGCCGTCCCCTTCTTTTTAAAATTCTTTTTGGTGCTGGGGATTGAACCCAGAGGTAGTTGACCTTCCAGCTACGCATACCCAGCCCTATTATATTTTTTATTCATAACAGGGTCTCTCGCTGAGTTCCCGAGGATCTGGCTAAGATGCCGAGGCTGGCCTCAAATCTGCGATCCTCCCGTCTCCACTTCCCAAGGAGGGGACGGCAGTTGTGCCCACCATGCCCGGCTCCTGTCCCTTTTCACGCGGCCTGTCCCCCACCCCCCCACCCCTGTCCTGTCACCGTCCTATCACTGTCACCACCAGTAATAATCCTGCTCTTGTCCTTCTGGTTCCAAATGACTCCCGTGGTCTTTATTTCACGCCCTCCGGTGGGGCGTGCGGGGACGTATTCTTAGCTTCATTTTTACAGCTGAGAAAAATCAAGGGCCAGAGAGAGGAAGACACTTGTCTAAGGGCACCAGCCAGGGAAAGACAGAAGCCGGGATCCAATTCCCAGTCCCCCTGACAGGGGCTGACTGACCAGGGCTGTCCCAGAGGCCCCGACTCCCTTGAGCTCATGGGCTTTGTTTTCTTCCCTTCTCCTCCTCCTCCTCCTCCTCCTCCTCCTCCTCCTCCTCCTCCTCCTCCTCCTCCTCCTCCGTACTTGGGATTGAAACCAAGGGGCATTGCACCCTTTTCTTAATTAATTAATTAATTGGTGGTACTGGGGATGGAACCCAGGGGCCTTCTACCTGAGGGCTACACTCCCAAACCTATTTTATATTTTTATTTGGAAAGAGGGTCTCTTAAGCCAGCGCGGCTGGCTTCGAACCTGTGCGATCCTCCTGTCTCCGCCTCCCAAGCACGGGGATTACAAGCGTGTGCCACCACGCCCGGCATATTCTTTATTTTGAAACAAGTTCTCAGGAAAGCTGCAGAGGGCCTCACTATGGGTAGCCGAGGCTGGCTTTGAACCCACGATCCTCCTGTCTCAGCCTCCCGAGTACTGGAATTGCAAGCATGCGCCACCGCGCCCGGCTGTTGTTTTTCTCCTTATTGAAGGAGCCTGTTGTCCCAGCACAGAGCAGGCCCTTTAGAATGGGGGGGGCTCTCTTCCCCTGGGCTGGGGCCAGGCAGTGCCGGAAGCTCTTCTCAGGGGTGGGGGCTGATGTCACAAATACAGTGGTCCTGTGCGCTTATCTCTGGACCTCTGTGGGCAGCAGGACAGTTTTACTCTCTTTCTTTAGCATCCAGAGGGTTGTTATGGCAACACCCTCATCCAAGCGGATCATTCCAGATCCTTCCAAACAACAGAGACCTGTGGGCCCAGCTTTGCCCTCCTCTGCCTGGGCCTCTCTCTATCCGGTGTCTCTCTGGGTCCACCGAGTTCCTCAGATCCATGCCCACAGGAGCAGGGGAGACAGGACGATGGGGAGGAATGAGAGCTGAAGCCAGAGTCCCTGGAAGTCTAGTCGCTGCAAGGGGTTTAGAGCACGTCAGCCAGGGCCCGAGAGGCGCTGAGCGGGGCCCTGGTAGAAGCTCCTGGAATGTTAGCCCTCAGTCAATGCGGGTCGTTTGCTGTGTTCACAGTCCTGGTCACAGCCCGGCAGCCTGTATTATTTCCTTAATATTTTATTTTACACAAAGGACCCAATTCAAGGAAGCCAACATCCTCGTCCATGGCCAATGACCACTGTCCCTTGTAAGTAGGCGGGAGCCAGGCGCGAAAACGGATCAGGAATATGCGAGGTTGCTGAGTTCCACGGGGGACCATGGTCTGCCGGCAAGTCTGAGCGCGAAGCCTGCATCACGGGTTCAAGGCCAGCCTCAGCAACTTAGTGAGCCCCTCAGCAACTTAGCAAGACCCTGCTCAAAGTAAAATAAATAAATAAATAAAGGGGTGGGACTGTTATTCAGAGGTAGAATGCCTCTGGGTTCTCTAGTACAAAACATGGAGGGGGGAGAAGAGGAGGAGGAAGAGAAGGAGGAAGAGGAGGAGGAGGAGGAAGAAGGAAAAACTATGCTAAAGACGGTCCAGAGCTGTGCTTTCTTGTGTGGCACTGCAAATTCTAATTAGAACAAAATAAAATGAAAAACTCCATTCTCCCACCGCACCAGGAGATTTTCAAATGTTCAGGGCTGCACGTGGCTGGCTGCAGCATGTTGGACAGTGTAAAACAGGAACATTTCCGTCTTCGGGAAGGTTCTGTGGACAGCGAGGCCCTGGAGACAAACAGGAACATTTCCGTCTTCGGGAAGGTTCTGTGGACAGCGAGGCCCTGGAGACAAACAGACCACACTGGATCTGTGTCCCCCAGAAGAGGGCCGGGCCTCCTCCGTCAGACCGGGGCGCCTCTCTGGGCTCACAGCTCTGTGTGCGGCTCTGCCCCCGTCCGAGCTTGAGCGTCCCGTGAAGGACCCAGCTGGCATCCTCCGCCTCCCTGCGGCACCCCTTCTTCCTCCCGAGGCCCGAGGCCCGGGTCTTCCTTTGTCCACATTAGAGTTCCTGCAGTGAGTTTCAGAGGCGAATCCTCGGGATTGGTTGTATTGGGCTCTGAGCCCCAGATGTGCTGGGGAGAGGCCCCAGGATGCCAGCTGTGCCCACCTGGGCCTCTCAGTGACGGAAGGGGGCTGGACAGCCAGGCTGGGAAGGGGCAGAGGAGGGCTTTGGCTCTGACGCCGGGTCTCGGCCCTTGGGGTGGAGGCAGAGTGAAGGAGCAGGCTCCCTTGCCTCTGGGCAAGGGTGATGCCCCAATCGGGGGCAGCCTGGTGGCCGTCCATACAATGCCACCGACTTTGCAATGGACAGGACACAGGACGGAGGGAAGGGAACCCAGGCAGAGGGACACTGCCCAGGACCGAGCCTGCCCAGGCCTGTCGGCCCACACCACCTGCGCGTCCACCTGCTCCTGGCATGGACGCAGCCCCTAATCCGCCATGGCGCCTCCTGCCCACCGCGCCTCTCCCTCGCTCCCTCCCTCCCCTCAGTGCTGTCTGAGGTGCAGAACTGGGTTTGTTTCCACTGTTTCTGCATTGGAGGGGGGAGTGTTTCTTGTGGAAGGGGCTGGGGGTGTAGCTGGGAGGTCAAATGCCCCTGGGTTCCATCCCCAGGTAGGAAAGAAAGAAGGAAGGAAGGAAAGAGCAAGGAAGAAAGAAAGAGAAAGAAAGAAAGAAAGAGAAAGAAAGAAAGAAAGAAAGAAAGAAAGAAAGAAAGAAGGAAAGAAAGAAAGAAAAATAGGGCTGGGGGTATAGCTGGGAGGTCAAATGCCCCTGGGTTCCATCCCCAGGCAAGAAAGAAAGAAGGAAGGAAGGAAGGAAGGAAGGAAGGAAGGAAGGAAGGAAGGAAGGAGAAAGAAAGAAAGAAAGAAAGAAAGAAAGGAAGGAAGGAAGGAAAGAAAGAAAAATAGGGCTGGGGGTATAGCTTGGAGGTAGAATGCCCTGGGTTCCACCCCCAGTACAGCCTCCCCCCCAAAAAAAGAATACTTAAATGTAAGCCATGGGTGGTGGCACTCACCTGTAATCCCAGTGCTTGAGAGACCAGAGGATCACAGATTCAATGGCCAGCCTCAGCGACTTAGCAGGGCCAGTAATTTATAGGGACCCTGTTTCAAAATGAAAGATAAAAAGGGCTGGTGGTGTAGCTCAAAGACAGAATGACCTTGGGTTCAATCTCCAGTACTCCCCTCCCCGCATCCCCCCAAAAGCCCTAAATATAAACAAAAAGAAGAAAACCAAGATATAAAGGGGAGGCGCGGTCCTGTCACCCGGGGAGCTGACTCGTTCATGGCTTGGCTGCTGCCCCACAATGCTTCGCGGGTGTTTTCCCCAAAGCTGGAGAGTGCTCTCTCTGCACACGGGCTCCTATTGGCCCCGTTTCTGAAGCTCAGGCTAATTGAGGTAGAGCTCCTGTACAGAAAAATTCTACCTGTTTTGGAGAACAGAGTTCTATGGATTTTGGCAAATGTGTTTTCCCCTGACACCATCGCTCTGGGCCTCTGTCGTGGGCATCCTTCCACATCAGTGGAAATAACCTAAAAAAAGAAAAAGTGGGACGGTTTTGCCTGAAAGTATTAGCCAGTCCCCTAGGGCTGGGCACGGAGGTTGCTTCCCATAACGAGGCTGAGGTGAGCCTCCTTTTTCTTTTGCTTGGGTTTGGGAGGACCTCATCCTCAGGGAGTGTCCGAAGGTGCGGCTGAGCCCAGACGCCTCCGCCTCGCTGAGCGGGCTCTCTCTCTCTCTCCTCCCTCTCGCCTGGCTTCAGGGAACCGGCTGGACGAGGGCTCAGACGTGGAGTCGGAACCCGACCTCCCGCTGAAGCGCAAGCAGCGCCGCAGTCGGACCACGTTCACGGCTGAGCAGCTGGAGGAGCTCGAGAAGGCCTTTGAGAGGACCCACTACCCGGACATCTACACCCGCGAGGAGCTGGCGCAGAGGACCAAGCTGACCGAGGCTCGTGTGCAGGTGAGGGGTGCTCCAGAGGCCGGGTCTGAGAAGGCTGCGTGGCCAAGGCCAGGGGTCCCACACCAGCCCTGGGGTTTGCAACAGGTGGTTGGGGACCCTGTAAATAACTCCTGCCACCTGCACCAGACACAGAGTTGGTGACGGCCGGTGTTAGCTGACTGACCTGGGAGAGGTGGCCAGCCCGAGGGTGAGGAGTGGAGAAGGCCAGGCCCTTGGGCTTCCAGGCCTGTTGTGGGGAAGGGGAGGGGGAGGGAGGACTGCCCTCATCTTGTGAAGCCCTGGATTCTGTGAGGCCTGCAGAGCCAGCGGGTAGGTGCATCCTGGGCGAGCGGAGGGGCTGAGGCTGAAGGAGGAAGACAGGAAGACATGGAACCGCTTCTGGACTGCTTTCTCCATGCATGAGGGAGGATGGCTGGTGCAGGCGCCGCCCTGAGCTGCTTGCTGGGGTGCTGCCCTCCTGGGCACCCAGCCTTCCAGCCTTCCTGGGGCACCCGCTTGCTGCCTGTGCAGCGCCCCAGCCTCTCATGCGCTGCCCGGAGGACCTCAGCTTGTCACATGGGTCTGGTCCCCCTCTCCTCCAGCACCCCCAAAACCCCCAGCCACAGGTCAGGAATAGAGGCTCAGGCAGCCGCATGCCTGGGGCATGGGACTGGACCAAGGCAGAGCTGGGCCTGGTGGACAAGGGAGCCCAGATTATTTCAGTGACTCAGAACCTGGAATCCTTGGCTGGGCGTGGTGGTCCACGCTTGTAATCTCAGTACTTGGGAGGCTGAGACAGGAGGATCACAGGTTTTCCGGCCAGCCTCAGCTACTTAGAGTGCCCTCCGCAAATTAACAAGACCCTATTTCAAAATAAAGAATAAAATAGGGCTGAGGGGTGTTGCTTGGAGGTAGAATGCCCCTGGGTTTAATCCTGGGCATGGAAAATAAAAAAAAAAAGAACCTGGAATTCAAAAGTAGTAGGGAGAGTCTTAGAACAAAATGACCTTAGACCGCCCCCCCCCCCGGGAACCATTGTACCCCTTCTGCTCTCCCGGCCCATTGGCTGCCTTTGAGGGAGGCCCCCAGCCTCAGGAAGGAGCAGGGCTACCAGAGCACCCCTCCCCTCCTGGTCAGGCTGACATCCGAGCCAGCCCCGGCCTCCTCTGATCCCCGCAGCTGTTTCCCGGGCACATTCCCGGGCGCCTCTCATTCCCACGTCTGGCCTGGCGGCCTCGGCTGCTTCCCACCACCCTGGGGCCTCATGGCTCCTTGTAAAACTCCCTGGCTGTCAGGATCACGCTTTTATTGGCCAGGGGACCTGGAAACAGGTGTCACTCACAGCCCAAGGAGGGAGGGGGTCTGGGATGGGGGAGCAGCAGAGCTCAGACGGAGCACGGGGAGAGGCCAAGGCTGACCCCCTGTCATGCGTGGGGTGCCCCGGGTCTGTATGCTGAGATGCCCCTTAGGGCAGGGCAGGCACCCCCTTCACCCAAGGGCTTTCTCAAAGGAGGAGGGAACCAACAATGTCTTAAAGACTGAGAAGAGCTAACCAGACAAAGATAAAGATGGTTAGCCTAGAGAGAGGAGTCTGGAAGCACAGGGTTGCTGAGAGTCCCGGAGAGCGGGCCAGGGCCAGCAGGGCGACCCGCAGACAGGCTGTGGGAGACAGCTCAGGCCTGAGGGCCTGGCCCCTGCCTTCGCCCGCTGTGTCCCCTCAGCCTTCCGGTTTCCTTCCAGAAACAGTTTCCATCTGTGAGTACGGGGATGGAACTCAGTGGCCAGGGAGCTGTAGAGGTGTAGGGGCCTTACTTACTGACAATGGGGGATGCCTGATGAGATCCCAGAAGCATAAAGTCCAGCCGGGTACAGATCCCAGTACTTGGGAGGCTGAGACAGGAGGATCACAGGTTCAAAGCCAGCCTCAGCTACTTAGTGAGGCCCTCTGCAACTTGGTGAGACCCTGTTTCAAAATAAAAAAGAAATAGGGCTGGGGGTGGAGCTTGGAGGTAGAATGCCGCTGGGTTCAATCATCAATACCGAAAGAAAAAAAAAAAAAAAAAGGCACAGGGCCCTCCGAGGACTCAGCAATAGGAGACCTGCTGCAGGTTAGGCGGTAGGAGAGCCGCGTCTGCTGAGCAGGACCGCCACATCCGCCCGGCGCAGCTTGGATTCCATGACTCTGTGCTTTTGAGGTCTTGGTTTCTGATTCTGAGCCTGTGGTCTGGGGTTTTGCAATCCGATGATGTCTCATCTCAGTGGCCCTGGGAGAAGGGTGGGTGAGCGGTGTAGTTCAGGGTGGGCTTAGACCCAGGAGCCTCGGGGTAGATTCCAACCCCATTGCTAACCCCCCACCCCCAGGCCCTCGGTCTTCTCATCTGCAAAATTGAGACAGTAGTAGCAAGGTCTGCCTAACTCTAGCTGGGCATTGTGGGCTCTCTACGGCACCCTGTGAGCCGGCTGAGAACCCCAGTCAAGGGAAGAGAAAGAAGGGTGTCAGGCCGGAGAACCCAGGGCCTGGGGCCGCCGGACTCCTTCTCTGAGGAATTTCCATTTTAATTTTTAATTTTTCATTCTTTTGGTACTAAGGGTTAAAGCCAGGAGCATTCTACTTCTGAGCTACACCTCCAGCCCACCCGATTTTACTTTTTAATTTGAAACAGGGCCTCACTAAGTTGCCGAGGATGGCCTCAAGCCTGTGATCCTCCTGCCTCAGCCTCCCAAATACTGGGATTCCAAGATGGTACCACCATCCCCTGCTAGAATTTCCGTGTGTGTGTGTGTGTGTGTGTGTGTGTGTGTGTGTGTGTGTGTGTTACTGGGGTTGACCCCGGGGCATTCTACCTCTAAGCTACACTTCCAGCCCTACTTTTGATTTCATTTTGAAATAGGGTCTTGGTAGGGTGATGAGTGTATCAATACTTACCAAGTCTATCCTTGGATATGCAGTCCTCCTCTCTCAGCCCCCCAAGTCCTGGGATTACCGGTGGTATGTGCCTCCATTCCTGGCTTAGAATTTTGATTTTTAAACCGGTTATGGGAGTACATTTGTAATCCCAGTACTTGGGAGGCTGAGACAGGAGGATTGCAGGTTCAAGGCGAGCCTCAACAACTTAGGCCCTCCACAACTTAATGAGACCCTGTTTCGAACTAAAAAAGAAAAAAAAATCCATTTTTAAGTAGCTGGTGGCCAGACCCTGTGTACATTTTCCCTGAAGATGAACGGGTGCATTGTGTCCTAAGGGTGGGGCCCTGAGCCTACGCATTTCTTCTAGAAAAAGGCAGGAGGTTGCTGGTGGGTCCTGGGCTCACCACCTGCCTGTGAACATTTCCCATCCTTCAATGATGAGCCGAGAAACTGGGCAGTTGGGCAGCGGGGCTGGACACAGCGGCCCCAATTTGAACCCAGTTTGGCTGTTGGGCTTGTTTTTCAGAATGGCAATCCCATTCCGGAGGCCCCGCAGGGGCGCCCTGGTTAATAGTTTACATGGAGCTCCTCCCGGCCCTAGAGAGCACCCAGGGTGTGCATGTGACGTCCAGGCACGGTGCTCAGCACCCTGACTTGTCCTCCTCGGTCCTCGCCCAAGGCCTGGGAGGCAGGTATGGTGAGCAGCTGCTCCCCGGGGCGGTGAGCCCAGACGGGGTGATGGTCAGGTGCCGTAAAGAGGCCGGAGGAGGGGCCTCCAACCTGGCCTGCTGGGACCCAGGAGGAGAGGGGCTGCCCCTCACCACGGCTTATCTCTTCTCTTTTCTGGTCCTGTCTCCCCAGGACGCCTCCATTGCACCCGGCTTCTCACAAAGCCTGGCGGGATGGTTGAAAGTGGGGTTCCAGAGTCAATGTCTGGATTTGAGCCCGGCCTCTCGCTCCCAGCTAAGAGGGGGAACCCATTCTCTCTGCATCTGGCTAACACAGGGCTAATCCCCGCCTCCTCGGGAGTTGTGGACCTCGGGGGTGTTAACGCTGGCACCAGCGACAGGGATGTACAACCATTATCCTGCTGGAGAGCTGAGTGTGGCCGAGCCGGAAGGGCTCTGCCGGCATCGAACGAGCCGCCCCCTTACAGATGGGGAATGGAGGCTCCGGGAGGGGCCACGGTGGCCCTGGCACCCCACCCAGAATCCCCAGTCGGGGTTGAGCTCTTTGAAAGCAGGGGCTGGGTTTTACCGATTTCTTTTTTCCTTTGGGGGGCACTGGTGATGGAACCTAGCGCCTGGCGCATGCTAAGCACACGCTCCGCCCATCACTGGGCTGCACCCCTGCCCCCATTTATTCTTGTTTTGATCCTTCTCCCAACACCTACACTGGTAGCAGGGCACGGTAGGCACCATCTGTTGGCAGAGTTAAATTTCTCCTGGTCGGTCTCTTAATGTAGCACAGAGGAAAAGGACAGGGATGGAGAGCGTGGAGTCCAGCAGAGAGGTTTGCTTATTTCCCTTAGCTAGCCTCCATTTTCTCGTCTGCAGCTGTTCTTTGCTGTGTCTGTCCCGGGCAGTTTGAGGACCGGGACCAGGTCCTGTTCATCTCTCTCCTGGGTGTGGTACAAAGCAGAGTCCCTGTGAAGGTTGGGATGGGAAGAAGGGAAATAATGATGGAGGGGAGGCGGAGAAAAAGGGAGGTGGGGAACCAGGTCTGGTGGTGAATGCCTGTAATGCCAGTACTTGGGAGGCTAACACAGGAGGATCGCAGGTTCAAGGCCAGCCTCGGCAACTTAGACCCTCAGCAACTTAACAAGACCCTGCTTCAAAATAAAAAAGAGCAGGGGTGGGGTGTAGCTCTGATGTAGAATGCCCCTGAGTCAATCTCTAGTAGAGGAAGGAAGGAAGGAAGGAAGGAAGGGAGGGAGGGAGGAAGGGAGGAAGGAAGGAAGGAGAGAAGGAGACAGGAGAGGGCAGAGAAGGGAAGAGAAGAAGGCGTAAGCTTCATCACTCTTTCCTTAAGGCAAAGATGAACCACGCCTCAGGAACGGCTGCGGTGTGCCAGAGCGGAGCCACCGCGCGGCGCGGCCCCAGCTTTTCCCCGTCCCCCCACCTTCACAGTCTCCAGAGTGCTACCTCCTTTTCACAAAATCAGCAGGCTTTAAAATGAACGTGCACATCATTTTCACAAAGGGAAAGCGATTCTAAAAACACACACAAGGGAAAACAAGACAAGGTGATTGGAGTCTTGCGGGAACATGTCACCGCGCTCCCCAGGGAGACCAGCAGGTCATCGGAAGGCTGCGGAGCTTAGCACCAAGCCGCGACCTCCCCTGCCCAAGGCCGGAAAGCCTGGAGCCACTGCACCTGCTGTTTTGCCCTTGACCACCTGGCTGCCTCTCTCCCCTGGCATGGGCCCAGGTGCACTCTCTGGGGACACTGCACCCAGGACCCCCACCCCTCCCCTGGAGACAATGCCGCCCCACCCTGGGCTCCAGCAGCCTCTGCCTTCCAGCAGGTGCGTCCCAGAGGCCAGGCCCTCCCTCAGTGCCTGCGGAGCTGACGCGGGACCTTGGCTTCATTCAGGAGCAGGTGACTCTGACTTTGTCTCCTTTCTTCTCGGTGAAGCCCAAACCGTTCTGAGCAGCAGCTGCTCATAACTGCTTAGCCCCCTTGGGAAGGACCCAGAAAAGACCAGCCGCCCCGGCCGTGATGGCCGCCACCTGCCGAGGCTGGCCTCCGCCCCGGCAGATGTGGTCCTGAGGTTTGGGGGTCTCTTAGGTGAGCCGTGTTGGGGGACCTTTACCTGTCCAGGAGGGACTCTACCTGAGATCTGCGCTCCAGCCAAGGCACAGCAGAGCCTCATTCAACCATTCATTCATAAGTCATTCTTTCAGCCCAGCAGTGAGCCTTAACCATGGCCTCTGCCCCATGGGGTTAGACCTGGGAGGGAGGCACAGCCAATAAGCAAGAAAATAGAAAGAGCATCCAGATGAGAGAGAACGGCGGGTGCCATGGTGGCGCACGCTTGTAATCCCCGCGCTTGGGAGGCTGAGACAGGAGGATCGCGCAGGTTCGAAGCCAGCCTCAGCTACTTAGTGAGGCTCTCGGCAACTTAGTGAGACCCTGTTTCCAAATAAAAAGTTTAAGATAGATAGGTCTGGCCGGGCATGGTGGCGCACGCTTGTAATCCCCGCGCTTGGGAGGCAGAGACAGGAGGATCGCGCAGGTTCAAAGCCAGCCACGTGTGCTGGCTTAGGAGACCCTGTTTCCAAATAAAAACTGTAAAAATAGGTCTGGGAGTGTAGCCTGGAGATAGAAGGGCTTCCAGGAACCCCAGTACCACCAAAAAAAAAAAAAAAAAAAGATAGATAGGTCTGGGAGTATAGCCCAGAGGTAGAAAGTCCCTGGGTTCCACCCCCAGTACCACACACACACACACACACACACACACACACAGAAAAGAGCCCCTCAAAGCAGCCTGGTTCACACCCTTCTCGCTCTTCTGTCCCAGAGAATTTTGCAAACCTAGATACGCAGGCTCTAGGAAGTCAGACCCATCTCAGGTTGAGGCTCAGATCCATTGCAGACCCGTGTTCCTGGGCAAGATATTGACCTCTCGGAGCCTCAGTGCCCCCGCTGTAAGATGGGAATCCCCAGGGTCTGTGTATACTCGGAAAGGTGGACGCTAGCACATGTTTGGTGCAGAGGGACATTTGAAGATGTGGGTTATTTTTCCATGACCGTTTAATAAGTCCCTGGGTGTGTATTTTCATTTTCAAAAGGTCCAGGCTGCGTAAGTGAAGATTGCGTCTCCAGACAGAGGACTGTTTCGTGTGCCTGAGACTGTGGGCCAGGGCTCATTCAGGAGGGTGTCAGATGGGTGGCTTCTTCCTGGGGGGCCTCCTGGAGGGGGTGGGGGTGGAGGGCCGGGAGGGGTATGGCAGCCCTTCAGGGCTGGAGCTGCCGCTGTAGGAAGAGCACTGGACTGAGAGGCACGCAGCCTTGCCTGTGTCTCACGGCCAAGTCACCCACTTTCTCTGGTCTCAGTTTCTCCATCTGTAAAATGAAGACAAGTGTAAGAACCTGTCACTGGGTGTCTGGGGGAAAGCTGGGGGACCACGCCTCTGAATTTCCTCTCAAGACTGTCCTGTGCTGTACAAAGGGGGGGGCCTCCCTCCCTGGGGGAGGGTGCTGGCTAAATTGGAGGCCAGGACTCGGGGTCCTGTTTGGCGCTCCAGCAGCATGTGCGGCGAGGGGTGTCCATTCTCCGCCCTCCATCCCCCAGGTCTGGTTCAGTAACCGCCGCGCGCGCTGGCGTAAGCAGGCAGGAGCCAACCAGCTGGCAGCGTTCAACCACCTTCTGCCCGGAGGCTTCCCGCCCACCGGCATGCCCGCGCTGCCCCCCTACCAGCTGCCGGAATCCACCTACCCCACCACCACCATCTCCCAAGGTGAGTGGCCAGCCGGCCCATTCTCCAGCCCCTTCGCTTACAAGGTGTGTGTGTGTGTGTGTGTGTGTGTGTGTGTGTGTGTGTGTGTGAGAGAGAGAGAGAGAGAGAGAGAGAGAGAGAGAGAGAGAGAGAGAGACACTTATTTGTCTACTTTCTTATGCACATACTGTTAAAACAAAAGAGACTCAGGCCTGTGGTCCTGGCCCGAACTCCTGGCTGGTCAGATCCACAGAGCATCCAGGCAGGTGACGGCGCCTCCGCACACCTGCTTACAGTGCAGCCTTTCAGAGGATAAAGCCACACAGCTTGCCTGGAAGGCTTAGCAAAATGCTGGTCTGCGGTGGAGGCTGAAACTGCATTTTCGTTCTTTCTTTTCTTTTTATCTTTTAATTGGTACATTGTAGTCATAGACTGCATTTTTCTTTATTCCTCCCTCCCTCCCTCCCTCCCTTCCTTCCTTCCTTTTTTTGGGGGAGGTACTGGGGATGGAACCCAGGGGCATTCTACCTCCGAGCTATATCCCCAGCCCTATTTTTTACTATTTATTTATTTATTTATATTGGTGGTCCTGGGAGTAGAACCCAGAGGCTTTCTACCTCCACGCTACACTCCCAGACCTTTTTTTATATTTTATTTGGAAACAGGGTCTCATTAAGTTGCTGAGAGCCTCACTAAGTAGCTGAGGCTGGCTTCGAACCTGTGGGATCCTCCTGTCTCAGCCTCCCGAGCGCGGGGATTCCAAGCGTGCTCCACCATGCCAGCTCTTTCTTTCCTTTTTTCATTGGATTGTAGTCATAGACTCTGCCTGCATTTTCTTTCTTTTCTCTTTTTTTCTTTTTTTTTTTTGGTGGTACTAAGGGTGGAACCCAGAGGCTTTCTACCTACAGGCTATACTCCCAGACCTATTTTATACTTTATTTGGAAACAGGGTCTCACTAAGTTGCCGAGACCTCTCTAAGTAGCTGAGGCTGGCTTCGAACCTGCGCCATCGTCCTGTCTCGGCCTCCCAAGGGCGGGGATTCCAACGTGGCCACCAGCCCTGCAGCCCTGCATTCTCTAACAAGCTGTCAGCGATGCTCACGCTGTCGGTCCACAGGCAACAATTTGAGCACCAAGGATCCAGGGCAGGGACTATGTTTGGAGAGAAGGGATCAGAATGTTCTTCAAGGACTTTAAGACCATGTATGGTCATAGCCTTTGCATTTTGATTGTTTGTTTATTTTATTTTTATTTTTTGGTACTCCTTTCTCAACCTCCCAGAGGCATTCTACCTCTGAGCTACAACCCAACCCTTGTTTTTTAGTCGAAACAGATGCTAAGATGCTAAGGCGGGTCTCAAACCTGCAATTCTTCTGTCTCAGCCTCCCACATATGGGAATTATAGGCATGCACCACTGTGCCCTGTTAGTCTTTGATTAAAAAAAAATAGCATAAGCCAGGCGCGGTGGCGCACGCTTGTAATACCATCATTCAGGAGGAGGCTGAGACCGGAGGATCACAGTTCACAGACAGCCTCAGCTACTTAGTGAGGCTCTTTGCAACTCTGTGAGACCCTGTTTCAAAAATACAGAATAAAAAAATAGGGCTGGGGGTGTAGCTTGAAGGTAGAATGCCCCTGAGTTCCATCCCCAGTACCCCCCCCCCCACACACACAAAGAATGAATGAAGGAAGGAACGAATGAATGAGCTGGGCATGGTGGCACACACCTGTCATCCCAGTATTTGGGAGGCTAAGAAAGAAAGATTGCACATTTGAGGCCAGCCTTAGCAACTTAAAGAGGTTCTTAGCAGCTCAGGGAGGCTGCCCAGGGGGCTCTGAAAGGGCAGCGCGGCCACCCAGCAGCTAGGAACAGAAATGGCTCCGGACAGCCCGGGCCTCCGCAGCCGCTGGCCTGGTCACCTGGCACGAGCACCCCAACCCCACCAAGCTTTGGCTTCTTCGTCTCTAAAATAGGAATTGCACTCTTGCAAGGGGTCAGTGCTCACGAAAACTCTTACCAGGACAAATCTGGGTGGATTAGAGTTTCCAGCGAGATGCGGTCTTCAGTCCCGCTGATGTTTAGTGAGTATTTACCGTGTTCTCAGTATGAGCAACGAGGCCAGTCTGCGGTTGCCTAGACAACCCCTGGAGTGCCAGCTGGGTGCTACCCAAGACTTGGCCAGTCCCTAGTGCCCTGCCCGGGAGCCGGCTTGCTCCCCACGTCACCTGAGAAGGTGGCCCCTTTCCTCCACGGGAGGAGGCTGGCCTCCCACACAGGAGGTTCTGTTCTGTCCTCAGAGGCGGTCTCCAGGGTGAAGCCGCTTGCTCAGGACTCTCTGGGGTCTCTCCACAGATGGGGGCAGCACGGTGCACCGGCCCCAGCCCCTTCCGCCGTCCACCATGCACCAGGGCGGGCTGGCCGCGGCGGCCGCTGCCGCAGACACCAGCTCCGCCTACGGAGCCCGCCACAGCTTCTCCAGCTACTCAGACAGCTTCATGAACCCGGGGGCCCCCTCCAACCACATGAACCCCGTCAGCAACGGCCTGTCTCCTCAGGTAGGTGGCTCTCTGTCCTATCCATGCCGCATCTGGGGCTCTGGGTGACCTGGGTTGGTTCTCTTGTGGGGAAAACAAAGCCACTTTGAATTTCCTGCCTCTGTGAAGCCCCTGGCTATTGGTCGGGTACTTTGAGAAGAATGCGCCTTCTGCTTCCATTTGTCCAGATATCTGTGATCCTTGGCCCCTGGCTGGTCTTCCCCAAGCTGCAGACAGCTCGGGCCTGGTCAGACAGTGTGCTGGTGAAGCCTGCACCCTTCCCGTAGGAGGCTGGCTGTGTCTGGCCTTTGTTCTAGACCCAGGGGTCCCTCCTGGACTCCATCTTTCTCTCTAACTCCTGCCTTTCACCAGGGGTGAGCACTCAGGGAGGCCAGGGCCCTGTGCTGTGGGTGGAGAGAATGCCACCTGAGGTTCTGGACCAGGAGCTTCACTCTGATTGGCTGTTGGGAACTGCTCGCTCACATGTGATTGGTTGCTGGGTTAGTCGGTCTCTGTGCGCTGATGCTCTTAGAAGTGATATGCCTGCCTTGGACGAAGTCAGAAAGTGCCCGGCTGGGCTGGTGGTGCCTGGTGATGGATCTGGAGAACAGGACCCCCCCCCCCACCCCTTGATGCTGGAAGTCCCAGTGAACTCGAGGAAGCAATGGGTTCACTTTGATAGCCACAGCGAACTCCCAGATACCCATGGGGGGAGGAATTAAAGCTGGGACTGGCTTACTGTCTCCTCCCCCCTCTCTCATGTCCATGGGGAGAAGAGGTGGCGTGTGACACTCACTGATGTCAACCAGCCGGGCGTGGTGGCACACGCTTGTAATCCCAGTACTTGGGAGGCTGAGACCGGAGGATCGCAGGTTTGCGGCCAGCCTCAGCTACTTAGTGAGGCTCTCCGTAATTTAGAGACCCTGTTTCAAAATAAAGAGTAAAAAATAGGGCTGGGGGTATAGCTTGAAGGTACAATGTCCCCTGGGTTCAATCTCCAGTACTATAAAAACAAAACAAAACTGATGCTGAGAACTGGATGCGCCGGGGGCAGGGGTTTGGGGGGACAGTGAAGACTTCGGGGTGAGTTTAAATTCCCGTTCTGCCACGAGGGCCAGTGTGTATTAGCAAGTCTCTGTTTACCCCCCTTAAACAAAGCATCTGTTACTAACCTCCCAAGGAGGGGTCTTTGCAGATTTTCAACCTGCTAGCGGGTCAGAGTACCCAGCACAGAGCCTGGCTGTCTTACCCTCCTGTTGCCTGGACAATATAATTAAAATGGGAAACCTGTTACCTAATGGGGTGGGAGGAGGAGCCGGAGGAAGTTAGCAAGCTACGTCCCAGTGCCTACTCGTGTAAATAAAGTTTTATTGAAACGCAGACATGTCCGTGGCTTTACAGCTGCTTTTTGTGCAGCAGAGTTTCAAATGAAACCATAGGGTGTGCAGAGCTGAAAATGCCCACGCTCTGCCCCGTACAGAAACGATTGCCAACCCCTGGTCTAGAGCCTTCCTGGAATGTTCGTCTCCGCGCGTCTGGGTTTATTCCCACTTCACCTCCCAGATTCCGTGTCTTGACCTCCTCACCCATGGAATGGGGATAGTGCTTGGCCCCACCTCCTCGAGTGGCTGAGGGTTGACCGAGAGGACCCGTGTGAAGCGCTTGGCTCCCACCCGGCGCGTGGTGCATGCCGGGTCAGCAGAGCCCTGGCTGTTGACGCACCTCGCTTTCTTGGGGCCACACCATAGCGGGTGATGCTGCTGGCTCGGCTCAACTTAGCCAGCCACCCCCACACTCCTGCAGGAGCCCCGTGGGAATGAATAAATTGGGGCGGATGTGACACAGCCAGAATGCCCCCCACACCCATAGAACTAATGAACCTCTTCGAGGTTCAGGGTCATGACCTCTGTTTTATTAGCGTGAGGGTCAATGGCCAGGCTAACCTTGCAGAGCCCACCCTGGAGTAGACAAGACAGATCCCAGCTGAGCAGGGATGTGGCCCAGGCCGGGCCTCCTGGGTTTGGAAGAGCTTCCCTGGGGAGCTGAGAGGGGCTCTGAGGACGCGTGGAATGGCCATCCTTGTTTACAGACGGCCAGCACGCACTGGCCAGGTCATGGCAGAGGGTCCCTGACCACTGCTCTCCCCAGCCCACCTGTCTCTCTGGGCGGAGCTCTAGCCCCAAACAGGACTTTTTTGTCACAGAGCAGAGGAGACCTAGTGAATAGAGGTCTCTGGGCTCTAGGGTGGGCTTTGGGGATGGGGTTGAAGGACCAGCAAGGAGGAGGAGGAGGAGGAGAAACCCGCCACTGGTGTGAGCGCTGCTCCACAGGGAAGCATCTCTGCTGGTGGTGTGACGCTTTCATGTTGGATGTCATGTTTTCCAGCCTGTTCTGAGCTGGAACCGCGTCTCCTGGGCCTAGTGAGAGGGAAACATAGGCAGGAGCCCCTCGGAAGGCATCCACCAAGTTGGGAGGGATGATGGATTGTGAGGCCTGCCCAGAGTCCCCCCAGAGGTGTGAAGACAGACAAAGGGTGTGATGGGGGCAGAGGTCAACAGCTGCTGGGTGGGGGGAGCTCAGGGTGACAGCCAGGGCAGGGCCGTGTGCACCTCGGTTTCAGCCCCAAAGGCTTCCGGAGGGATTGGCAGCGGGGGTTGAGGTTTGCGTCTGGGACAAAAGTTCCTGGCATTTCAAAGCCGGACTCTGGGATCCACGGCCTCCTCTATCTGAGCCAGCACTGTTGCTTTCATGGGTACATTTCTGGGGTCTTGGAAAGGGGTCCTGGGGGTCTCCACCAAGTCGGGATCTATAGAGGGAGGTGATCTGTAGGGAGGAATCGGCCTCCAGTGTCCCCTGGCCCAAAGGAGTGGCCCAGCATACTGTCCACTGCCCAGGACGGCAGTCCCCCAGGGCCGCCTGCATGGCCCTTGGAGGTGTTTGTGTCCTTTCAGACACCACTGGGGGCCAGGCGCGGTGGCAGCTCCGCCACTCCATTTATCAGTTAACTCAAAAGATACCTTAGCAAGCATGTGCCAGGCCGAGATTCAGCAACAAAGAAGACAAATGAAGCCTGTACCCAGAGCGTTTACATTCTAGTTGGGGAGACAGGCGGTAAGGACAGGTACCCAATAAAGTCGGTGTGTGCTATTACGGTAGGGCTCCGTGTATCCGAAGTTCAAGAGGAGGTGAAACGAGCCAGGGTGGTGGTGCAGGCAGTAACCCTAGTCCTTGGGAGACAGAGACAGGAGGATTATGGATTTGAGGCCAGCCTCAGCGACTTAGCAAGACCCTGATACAAAATAAAAAATAAAAAAGCCGGGCGTGGCGGCGCACGCTTGTAATCCCCGCGCTTGGGAGGCGGAGACAGGAGGGTCGCGCAGGTTCGAAGCCAGCCGCGCTGGCTTAAGAGGCCCTGTTTCCAAAAATAGAAAAGTATAAAATAGGTCTGGGAGTGTAGCCCGAGGTACAAGGGCTTCCAGGAACCCCAGTACTACCAAAAAATAAAAAATAAAAAGAGTGGAGGGTACAGTTCAGAGGTTCAAATGCTCCTGGGCTTAATCCAAGGAGAAGAAGGAGAAAGAGAGGGAGAGGGAGAGGGAGGAGGAACTAATCCCTGGTGCTAGAAGTCGGAGCCGCCTTTGGAGGGGCTGGCTGGAAGGGCGCGGGGCGGGGGTCCCGGTGCTGGAGGTGCTTATCTTGGTGGGGGAGGTGGTCCATGGGTGGCTACATCTGTCAGCACTTGTCAAACTGCGCATGTGACATCTTGCAACCTACTGTATCTAGAGTAACCTCAGCCAAGTGTTAGTCAAACCCATGTGTGTGGAAAACAGATACAGTGTCGGATGGGTCTGAATACTAAGGAGGAAATAGAGAGGGGATCCTAGGCTAGGGGACTGGGGTTTGACCTAGAGTGTGGAAGGAAGGAAGGAAGGAAAGAAGGAAGGAAGGAAGGAAGGAAGGAAGGAAGGAAGGAAGGAAGGAAGGAAAACAGGAAAGAAAAGGACAAGAAAGAAGAGGGGAGGAAGGAGAAGGAGAAAAAGCACAGCTGAGCACAGTGGTGCACACCTGGAATCCCAGTTCTTGGGAGGCTGAGACAGGAGGATCGCAGGTTCAAGGCCATCCTTAGCAACTTAGTGAGTCCTTGTTTCAAAATAAAAAAATAAAATAGGGATGGGGATGACCCCAGAGGTAGAGCACCTCAGGTTCAGGCCTCAGTACCCCACCCCCCACAAAAAAAAATTGGGGAATGAGCTTTGGGGCTCTGGGGTCACCTGGTCAGACCTGGGACAGGTTTGCTGCTGCCCATGAAGATACGGTCCTCCTCCCACGGGTTCACCTGGGTCTCTCATCAACAGCCAATCTGGGGAATGGAGCCCCAGGGACTCCCCGGGAGCCTCCCCGGCAGAATTTCAGAGTAAAGCCTTTGCTCTCTCAGCTCTGTGCCTGGCTCTGCAGCAGTGACTAGGAGGACGCAGCTCTCCCGGAGCCTGCCTGACTCTCATTGCTTACCACTTGGGATAAATCAGTGACCATCAGGGAGGACGCCTTCGCCCTGGTGACGTTGTTGGTCTGACAGGGTAGCGGTGAACATCGTTAGAATTGCCACGCCGCCTGCTTAATACCAAGGGCAATACCAGTGGCAATCCTGGAGCCCCGGTGATGGGCAGGCCCTGTTGTGATGAGCTTACATGTTTTAATCCTCGTGAAGGGTAGAGCTGGATTCAACCCCACATCTCTAGAGCCTGGGATTTTTTTTTTTTTTTTTTTTTTTTTTTTTTGCGGGAGGTAGGAGAGGAACTGGGAATTGAACCCAGTTGTACTCTACCTCCAAGCTATACCCCAGCCCCTCTTTATTTTATTTTATTTTGAAACAGGGTCTCACTAAGTTGCTGAGGGCCTCGCTAAGTTGCTAAGGTTGGCCTTGAACCTGTTCTCCTGACTCAGCCTCCCAAGCATTGGGATTACGGGTGTGTGTTAACACGTCCATCACAGATCCTAAGATCTTAACCACCGCTCCGTCCCTTGCCTCTCAGAAACGTCTGCACCTGCTCAGCCTGGTGGTGGGAAGGGTTCACTCACCCCGTGTCATGGGCGAGAAACCCAAGGCCAGCTCCAGGCGAAGGGTGAGCAGCAGCGTAAGTCACAGGGACAGAAGTCTTCCGTGAGGCTTGAGTCCCCTGTACCCCACCTGCAGCCCTAGCCCTGTAGGATCAAGCACTAAGCACTTGACACACCAGGCCCTGACTCTGTGTACTGAGTCCTTCCACAGAGGCGTGGGGACACGTAACTTCCTTTCTGCAGGCTCACCTGGGTCAGGACATAGACCCCGGCTCACCGTCTCCCCTTTGCTGCAGGCTGAGGGGTGGTTACTTGGAAAATGACTCCAAGAAAACAGCTCGGGACGGTTAGGGACAAAAGATACCTTTTGTCATGTGAATACCCTGGGTACTATGAGAGCTGGTGGCTTCATACCAGCCTTTCCCCTGGTGGAAGCAGCGAGCAGGAGACAGAGGTGGGAAGGAGGCTGCCAAGCCTGCCCTGGGGGGCCCTGGGTTGGTAGGAGACACAGCCCGGTCCTCAGGAGCTCCTGGTCGATGACAGAGACGGCCCTTGTCCTTGGTGTCCCAGTCTGGTGATGGGGCAGCATCCCTATGACAGGCGCCAGAAAGAGGCCAAGAGCTGCAGCTCCCACTGTCCGGGGTCCCAAGCTCAGAATCTGAAGCGAGGCCCGCCTTCCCAGGGGCCTCATCGGGGTCCGCGTGCTGTGTCCTGGGGTGGGGGTCCCCAGCTGGAGCTTCCTTCTCCCCGGCCTTGTCTTAGAGACCGACTCTGTGTCAGAGTTGGAGGTGGCAACTGAGGCCCAGAGAGGGCCCGGCGCCCCAAAATTTGTACAGAGTCCCACCATGGGGTTCACGGCCCCAGGACTCGGGAGCTGCAGCCAGGGTTCCTGCTCAGTCACAGAGGGGGACGCTGTGTGATGCCACCATGATCCCTGCTCCTCCAGGGTCCTGTGACCCTCCCCGCCTCCCTCGTTCCTTTCTAGAGCCTAAAATGAAGGGGACTGGGCAAGGGATTGGCATGTTTACAACTTCTGCCCAACGCAAAGCCAGGGGAAATGCTCTCTAAGCGGGCCCTGATGGCCGCCCAGGATCACGGAGCCAGGCCTTCTTGTTCCTTCCTGCTTCCTGTCCCTTTTTTCTCCTTTTTCTCCTGGGCAAGTATCCTTACATCAGGAGCAGGGTGCAGTGCCAGCAGGCAGGTGTGAGGCTCTGGGTTCCATTCCCAGCACTGCCAACTATCAAAATAAAAAACAATTATGGTGTCTGCGGGCCTGCGCTGTTGCTCAGTGAAAGCGGGCGGTTGTCCTGTGACCTCCTTCTACAGATGAGGACCCTGCTTAATCCAGGATCATCTATCTATCTTTCTTTTTTTTTTTATTTTTGGTGGTACTGGGGTTCCTGGAAGCCCTTCTACCTCCGGGCTACACTCCCAGACCTATTTTTACATTTTCATTTTGGAAACAGGGTCTCCTAAGCCAGCGCGCGCGGCTGGCTTCGAACTTGCGCGATCCTCCTGTCTCTGCCTCCCAAGCGCGGGGATTACAAGCGTGCGCCACCACGCCCTGCTATCTATCTTTCTAAGGAATCAGCCTCAGGATTGGGAGAGTCTGGCTTCAGAGCCCACTCTGCTATCCGTCCCTGAGAAGTTGGTCCAAAGTCTGTTTAGGAAATTTGAGGTCCAAGGCATTAGGGAAAGTTAATGGCAGAGCCAGGTTCAGAGTCTATATACCTCATGTCCTTCCTCCTGAGCTACTAAGAACACAGCCAGGCTTTCCCTGTGTGTATTTCTGAGCAGGGCCTCCTGCATGGCTAGTGCCACCCTCCCAGCACCATCAGAAGACTCCAGCCCAGCCAGCCCAGCAAGGAGGGACACCTGTGAGGGCCAGGGCCCTTGGGAGCCTCGTTGAAGCCATCAGGCCCCACAGTAACCTAACAGTCAGGGAAACACTCAGAGAGGTTACGGAACTCGCTCAAGGCCATGGAGCTTGGAGTGCTGGAGACAGGGTTTGAACTGAGTTCTACCTGACCCAGGAGCCTCACCACCCCTTGACCCTTGGCAGGACAAGAGACAGAGTCCCCCGGCCGGCCAAGGGGCTGAGCTCCGCCGCTCATAGGTGCAGGTGGGCGCCGGGGACTTCCTCCGCCCCGCGCCCCGCACTTCCTCTCTGTTCCCCACCCCTTGATTGGCAACATTGCGTTTATAATAAGCATTTAAAATGAGTCTTGCTGGACCAGAGACGGAGGAGGAGGGAGCAAGAGATTTGTAGGCAGGAAGATGGGGAGGGGGGTGGTGGGGTGTTAAATAGCCCAGAATTTTTAAAAAACTGATGCAAATCACTGGTAGGAGAGAAAATTATGTGCAATTATGTCCTGATATTGGAAGGTTTTGCCTAGCCCAGGCAACAAGATCTCATTAACAAGCAGAAAATAAGATTGAAATGGTGTGTAAAAGAGCTGAAAAAATGAATTTGAATGCTGCGTTTGTCCACAATTACCCCCTCCTTCACACATATTTTATTGCAATTTTTTTATTATTCTTAATCTCTCCATTCCTCAAAGCAGATTGGGGACATCGTGGCATTACCGGGGCCTGGGGAGGAGGTGTGGAAGATTTCCTGCCCCCCTGAAAGGAGACCCTTCTCTCGCACATTTTCCAAGGTTGGGTTTTGGAAGGATCAGAATTCATTTCTCCGGCTTAGCGGGTTGTAGGAACACGGGGCTTTAACCCCAGCCGCCTCCTGCACGCACCCTCTCAGCTTTGCCTTCCCAGGTCTCTCTTGGGCTTTCTCTGTCTCTGGAGGCCTCTCCCTCAGGCCCCGGGACTGGAAATAAAACCTGGGGTGAGAGAAACTACGGGGCCTTTGCCAACCAGCAGCCCCAAGTTGGGTTCTGTTTCTGCCACTTGTTAAATGGCTGTGTGGCCCTGGCTCAGCTTGCTTAACCTCTCTGGGCTTCATTTTCACCGTCTAAAAAACTAGAGCCAGGCATGGTGGCGCACGCTTGTGATCCCAGCATTCGGGAGGCTGAGACCAGATGATCACAGTTTGCTGATAGCCTTAGCGTGAGGCCCTCTGCAATTTAGTGAGGCCCTGTTTCAAAATAGAGAATGCAAAATAGGGCAGGGGGTGTAGCTTGGAGGTCGAATGTACCTGGGTTCCATTCCCCAGACTGCCCCCCACCCCCAAAAAAACCTGGGATAATAATCCCTACCTCTCGGGAAAACTGAGAACTAAAGAGAAAGTTAAGTAACGTGCCCGGCACATAGTAGGTGCTTAGTAAGTGTGCCTTCTCCGTGCCCCTTTCTCTCTGTGCCCTGGCTACCTACTCTACCCGGCACACCCCGTCCTTTCGCCTTCTCCTCCACCCCTTTGGTTGGCTGGAAAATGCCTGAGCTGGTTTCTCATGTAGGACACTTGAGTGTTCTCTTGGCCCAGTCTGGGGAGAGAGGGTGCTGGGGCGCGAGTCGCACCCGCCTCTGCAGAGAGCACAGGCGACCACCTGGGCCCCTGGGTGGGATGAGCTGGGAGGGAGGGAGAATAACTCAGACAGAGGCCAAAGCTCCGAGTGTGTTTTCCAGGACTAGGGGAAGCTAACTGAGTCACCGCACCCCCATTTCTCATCATGGCCAGCGGTGATGGTCACGGGGCCAGGGGTCAGAGTATGGGAAGGGCCTGGAGCCCATGGGTGGATGTCCTTGGACCCGAAGCCCAGGGACATGTGTCTCATGTCTGCCCTCTCCAACTGGAAGCCACTGCACCCAGGGATAGCCCAGCCCCCAAAGGCCCTCCTGCCACATCTGCAGCCATGATCGGGTGGCAGCAGGGGGATAGGGCTCCTGGCCACCCTGCTCACTCCCAGGTCCTCACTCCCAGGAACCCTTCCCTTCCACTCCTGGCCAGGCCAGCCCCGGGCGGGGCTGCGCTTGCTGTTGGGCTCGGAGAACTGGTGGCGGCCTTGGTCCTGGGGCCGGGCTGCCCTGGAGCCTCTCTGGCCCAAGGGGACAGACCGTGCCAAGTCCCTGCTCTCCCAGCCTTTGTCCGTGTTCACCTCCTCAGTGGGAAAAGGCGAGCTCTTCCCCTCTTTCCCACCGGCGGTGGCTTCGCAGACCCAAACCACCTGCTCCTATCCGTCAGGATCAGCCCACAGGGAGAGGCCCGGGCAGCGCCTGGCTCCTGTGAAAACAGACTGTTTATGTCTCTGCCTCACAACCTCTTCCTGGGTGGAGGGGAGCCAGGGGGCAGGAGGGGAAGGGAGCTGTCCTGCCTAAACCAGGGTCAGGAACTTCCTGGGCTGCTGGTATGGGGAGAAGCCTGCCTGGGGGAGGCTCTGCCCGGACTGGGGCCTGGCTTGGTGCCACTGGGCAGCCAGACACTGAGATGTGTTTTCATCCAGGGGTAACAGGAAAGCAGCTGGCCTTTGCCCCTTTCTTAGAGGACAGAGGGGCCTGCTGGGAAGCTGGGGCCGAGCCCCCCTCCCTGAATCTGAAATGGCCCCCGAGAGTCAGGGACTGCTCCCCACCCCCAAACCCTGAGCATCTATCTGTGTCTATCCAGATGTTTCCATGCCCTGGTGTCAGGGACCCTCAACCCCAGAAGGACCACAGCGCCCACTTCTTGGCACATGATGATCTGTTTTGGTGATACGCCTAACTCTCGGTGTCCGGCACGTAGTAGGTCATCAACACCTGTTGGCTGAGCCCGGGGACACTGCAGGCTTATGAGACACAGCTGGGTGTGTTCCTGAGCAGACCTGGCCCACCATTAGGTTTGACTTGAATGTCGTCACACGCCGTCCCCTGAGGTTCGCGGATCTCACCCTCGTGTGCACACAGCACTTGGGGAGGCTCGAAACAGACACAGAAATCCCAGAACTTGAGAGGCCGAAACAGGAGGATCACAGGTTCAAGGCCGGCCTCTAAGGAGACCCTGTTTCCAAATAAAAAAGGTCTGGGGGTATAGCTCAGAGGTAGAATGACCCTGGGTTCAATCCCCAGTACCAAGAAAAGAAATAAAAGGAAAAGAAGAAGGAAGGAAAGAAGGAAGGAAGGAGAAAAGAAAGGCACGTGCCCATCTCTGCTCCGATAAGGGCCATTTTGAAGGAGTCTGGACCCTCCCCCCAGAGCCATTCAAGAATTGGCTGTGGACGATTTATTGTGACATCTGGCCAGACAGGAGGAGCAGAGGAAGCTTGGAGGAGGGAGGACAGGGGCTGAGAAAGCCTCCTGGAGAAGGAGCCCTATGGGGGAGATGCAGCTCGCTCGGGGAAAGTAAAGAAAGCGGGCCAGGGAGGGCGGTGCGGCGTGGACGGCAGCCTCGAGGTAGATGAGCAACGTCGCCCACTCCACGCACGGACACGGCAGAAGGGCCACCCGGGCCGGGCTCCCACTCCTAGCCCTGTCCTCACTTGCTGTGTTATCCCAGGCAGGCTGCATGCGCTCTCTGAGCCCGGTTCCCTCATCTGCAAAACAGCAAAGCAGCAGCGGGAAACTCAAATGCGTCTACTCGTAGGAGACACCCAGTGCCATGCAGATGGCAAGAGCTTAAGAAGTGGCCGTTTTTTAGCCGGGCGTGGTGGCGCACGCTTGTCATCCCCGCGCTTGGGAGGCTGAGACAGGAGGATCGCGCATGTTCGAAGCCAGCCTCAGCTACTTAGGGAGGCTCTCAGCAACTTAGCGAGACCTTGTTCCCAAATAAAAAAAAATATGTAAAATAGGTCTGGGAGTATAGCCTGGAGGTAGAAGGCCCCTGAGTAATTCCATCCCCAGTACCACCGAGAGAGAGAGAGAGAGAGAGAGAGAGAGAGAGAGAGAGAGAGAGAGAGAGAGAGAGGAGAGAGAGCGCAGTAGCAGTTTTTAGCCGGGTGTGGTGGCCTGTGTTTGTAATCCCTGTACTTGGGAGGCTGAGACAGGAGGACGCGGGTTGGTGGCTAGCCTCAGCAACTTGGGAGGCCCTCTACAACTTAGTGAGACCCAGGTTCAAAATAAGGTATAAAATGGGGCTGAGGGTGTAGCTTGGAGGTAGAATGCCCCTGGGTTCCATCCCTAGTACCACACACACAGACCAAAAAAAAAAAAAAAAGTGACAGTGTTTCCCTGTTTGAACAGAAACTGAACCGCTAAGGTCTCGCTAGGTTTTTCTGCCTCCAGCGCCCCCCTCACCCATGGATGAGTCCAGCCCAGCACAGCCCAGGCCTGGCCACTGGTTGAAAATTCAGGAGCTCCAAGATCGCTGACCGGCTATGGGACATTCGTAGGTCCCTTCCTGCTCTGGGCCTCAGTTCCTCCATCTGTGCAAGAAACAGACCAATTGCTAGCAAGGAGCCTCGCAGCTCCGGGTCGGTGGGTGGCTCTGAGGGTTCTTAGCCTGGGTGTCGCAGCCCCCAGCTCTGCAGTGGGGCCGGCCCTCCCTGTCTGGTCCTACCTCCTGCGCCCCTCCTGCCCTCCTGGGGCCGGCCTGGGCTCTGGGCTTCCCAGCAGGCCCGGGTTTAGCCTGCCAGAGCTGCCTGGCTTGGTGGGAAAGAATGCAAATAGAGGATTTGCTCTTCTCCCTCATTAGCACTGGGGCTCAGGACGAGACAGTCCGGGCAGATAGAGGGAAAGAAAATGAGGGAGATTAGCAATTAATACTGTGGGCCGACTCCGAGCTTCGCAGGCTGTCCCCGGGGTCCCTGGTAGGAGAGGGGCTGCCCAGATGGCCGGGCCGCTGGACCTGGGAGGCCGGGCAGGACCCCAGATAGGAGAGGCCCGGGTGATTTTGAGAACCCGCAAAGGGCCCGCTCCCCTTGGCATGGGACACCCCTCCACCTGAAACCAGCCCCTTACTCTTCAAGACCTAGCCCCTTCCCGGAAGCCCTCCAAGGTCCGCTTAATGTGTTAACTGTCTCTCCCTGGGTATTGATCACATTTTATCAGCATATGAAGAGCACCTATATTGCTAAACAAATGCCATTAAATAAATACTAATCATGGTTCCATATTCTGAGCATTCACAACAGGCCAGATAGACGCGTGCTAAGCCCAGAACGTGGATTATCTAATTTAATCTTTATAATATCCCTTCGGGAGGGCCTGGAATTAGTTCTGTCTTACAGATGGGGGACAGAGGCATCTTTACACACTTTGGGGGGAGGTTAATCACAAGGGCGGGGCCCTGGCCTGAACCCTTTGAATCACAAGGGCGGGCGGGGTCCCTCAGAGACTGTACTGTGACCCGGGCGCCTGCTTCCCACGGGCTGATCAGGGCTTTAAGCACCCCAAAGGTGACTGGTCTCAGCTAATCCCGTGCCCGTGGCCAGCACCGTCACCTCCTGCCTGTGTGGCTCCACTCAGCTTCTGCCCTGCCTCCGTTTCTCCCTCCGTAAAGTGGCACCGATGGCAGTTCCCACCTCCTAAGCCGGTGTTCCTCTATGCATGTAGGTGTGCCCGGCGCAACTCCGCATAGCTCCTTGGAGATGGGGCAGCGGTCTGAGGCTCTGGCTGGGCCCAGATTCGAAGTGAGTTCATGGTGGGCCAGGACCCAGACCCACTCTGCAGAGAGACCTCCCCGCACCTGTCCAGCTGTGTCTTCCTGTCTACTGCCCCCTCCTGCCCTCCCTCGCTCTCCAGCAGCGGCCCTGCCCCACCCCCGCCCAGCTGTGGCCATTTCTCCACCACCTCTGCCAGTGGGGACAGGTGTCCAGCCACCCCAGGGAGGTCTGCTGAGGGCGGTGGCTGGCGGGAAGGCTGGAGGCAGAAGGGACTCCTGGCCCAGTGTCTGGGACTCGCTGGAGGCTTCAGGAGGGCTCACTCTTGTGCACCCGGCAGCCCCTCGCCCCACTGGGAGCATTTTGCTGGCAGGGTGCAGAGCAGAGCCTCCATCTCACCCTGGCCCAGCTAGGCGGCTCCCCACCCTCGTTCCCCTCACTGGGCCACTCTGGCCTCCTGGTGCTGCCCCTTAGCCCAGAACTTTCTCTTGCTCTCCACTGATGGGAAACCTACCCATCTCCTGCAAGCTCACTCTGCTTCCTTTTTCTCTTCCCTCCCCATTTTTTCTCCTCCTCCTCCTCCTCCTCCTCCTCTTCCTCTTCCTCCTCCTCCTCCTCCTCGTCCTCCTCCTCCTCCTTGTCCTCCTCCTCCTCCTCCTCCTGCTCCTCCTCCTCGCCCTCTTCCTCTAACCCCAGGATACCTTGACATCTCTCGACCTACCCACCTAACCCTCTTCCCTCTCCCCCAGGGCCCTGCCCCCACTCTACTTTCAGCCGCTCTTTTTCAGCCCCCTCCCTCTCCTCTTATCCACCCCCTGCTCTAATCTCTCGGCTCTCACCTTTCCTCCCCATCACCCCACCCCCTCCTCGCATCCCTGCGCTTCTTCCTGGGACCCGCGCTCTGGGGGGCTCTGCGGCGCAGGCAGGGGCGCGGGAACGAGGGGCGCAGGGACGAGGGACAGGGGCGCGGGACGGATCCGGAGCCGCCCCTCCCCTCGCGCTCTGCCGCCGCTGCAGCGCCTTTGATCCATGGCCCGAGGCCGCCTGACAGTGGAAAATGCGGGGAGACAAAACCACTCAGTCAAAGTGATTCCCAACAACTGTCTCCCCGAGATAAGGACGCGCTCGGGCTCGGCGGCCTGCTTAATTCCCGCGGCCCGGCCGGATCCCGGCGCAGGGAGCTGGCCGCCTGGACCTGCCTCTGCCGGCCGCTACCGGTGCCCAGGGACCCAGGCACCCAGACGCGGCGCACAGCCATCGCACCCTGGGGAGTGAGACCGAGGGACTCCTGGGCATGGCGGTGCTTAGTCCCCAAGCCCCATCCCCCCGGCCAAGCCTGCCGCCCCTAGAACATCTTCCCGCCCCCTCTCCTAGCCACTCTCTGGCCTCTTGACATCCCCTCCCCAGTCTGGGTGGCTCCTTCCACACCGGTGTCTCCCCAGGGTGGCAGTGTTGCCTCTGAACTTTCTGGATACTGTTTTCCTCCTAAAGCAAGCTCTCAGCTGTGTCCCCAGCACCGAGGCCCGCATACAGTAGGAGCCCAATAAACACCAACGGGCAGCATTAAACCCTCTCGAGCATCTATTCCAGCCCTGTCTGGTCCACAGAGGGCACAGGGGGGCTACTCCTGGCGCCTGGCCTCAAGAACCTTCCAGTTGGGCAAAAGACAGCCAGGAACCAGAAGCTTCCAGAGAGGAGGGGTGCTCACAATGCTGGGGAGAGACCCCCACCCTCTCCACCCAGGGAAACACCCGGGACGGAGAGAGCAGGGAGGCAGCTGCCCTGCCCAGGCCAGCAGGTTCCTGGAGCCCTGGCTTTGCCCCCTGACCACCGTCCTTGGCAGGGGCGATGCCCGTGGAGGTCAGAAAGGGGCTGGGGAGGAGAATGTGCTAAGGGAGGCCTGGGATGTTTAAGCTGCTAAACATCTAATTTCTCAGGTTCTGCCCTGAGAGCCCATTACAGGAGGTCTAGGGTGGGGCTAGGGAATCTGTATTTATTTATTTATTTATTTATTTGTACTGGGAATGGAACCTAGGGGCTTTCTATCCTTGGGCTACACTCTCAGACCTATTATATATTTTATTTGGAAACAGGGTCTCACTAAGTTGCCGAGAGCCTCACTCAGTAGCCGAGGCTGGCTTGGAACCTGCGCGATCCACCTGCCTCAGCCTCCCGAGCGCGGGGATTACAAGCGTGTGCTATCATGTCCGGCTTAGCCCTTTTTATTTATTTATTTATTTATTTTTTAAACAAGGTCTCACGAAGTTACCAAGGGTCTCACTCAGCTGCTGGGGCTAGCCTCAAACCTACAAGCCTCCTGTCTCAGCCTCCTAAGTTACTGGGATTACAGATATGCAGTGTGCCAAGGCATCCAGTGGGAGTCTGTATTTTAAAGGAGTCCTCAGGGATGGCTAGTCCCAGGCCTGGCATCTCTGAAACACCAGATACTTCTGCAAGCTTTTACTCTGGCAACCTTGCCCAGGGGAAGCTGGGGACCCGGAAAGACCTCTCTAGCCTCAGTGTACCCCCGGCACCTTGAGAACATCGGCACCTTGACCCCCTTTTCTCCAAAGGTCTCTCTCAGGCCATCTCAGAGCTGGGAGACACCCTAGAAATAGCTAACCGCTATGCCCTTTTACAGGGGGAGACATCACACTTCCAGTGCCTGGAGCCCCTCTTTTCTGAGGATGGGGGGGGGCGCAAAGGCCTTATTGTTTAAGAGAGCACATTTACCCAGGGAAATCAAATCTCCAACAGCCCGTGTAAGTGAGCCAACCCGGGAGACAGGAGACTCGGCTGAGGGTGTGGAAGACCCACCCTGCCCTGCTCCTGTCACTCCTCCTCCAGGGGGCTGCTGGGGCTGCAGGAGTGTGGGCCTCAGATCTCAGCCTCCCCCCAGCCCTAAGGACAAATGAATGCGGCCCTCTTGCCAGACCAGGGGTCTCTGACCAGCGGCATTTGAGGATTAAGGTCCCAGGAGGACCCCGGCAAGTGTCTTATCACAAAAGAGACACATCCAGGCTGAAATTGAGACATGATGCCCAGGGGCGGAAGTTCCCGGGCCTGGTTCCCAAGGGTTCCCGGCCCTTCCTGGCCATAGATAATGCCCTCTCCCACCCCCTAGCTCTCCAGCACCCCCGCCTGAGCCCCCAGGCTGTCGACCCCACCCTGAACTGCCCCTTTCCCCCTAGGTCTTTGGGGGTGACGCATCTGTCCCAGAGGGGTTCATACTGTGCTTTGACTAGCAGGGCTGCTGGTCCGGCGTCCTCACTGCAGGACGCAGTGGCCTCCCCGTGCGCTCGGATCCTCTCTTGCTCCGTTAGCTGTTTGATCCTCAGTGAGCGCTGAGGGCTGGGAATCCTCACGCCCAGTTTACAGACTCAGAAGTGAAACCCAAGGTCATCGGCAAGGGACAAGGTCAGAGCCCCAATTTCCGGTCTGCCCCCAAAATTAGATGCCCTCCTCCACACTGGGATGCCAGAACAGGAGGGAATGGACTAGGCCCATGCTGCTCCAGGTCGGGTCTATGCTTTAACAAGATCCCCAAGGATTTGCGTGCAGGGCTGGGATGGCCGCACCCCAGCTCTCAGATGCTCTGCAAGCCCCTGCAGCCACTCCAAGGGGACCACCCTGGACAGCAGAGGACAGAGAAAGGAAGGACCCCAGAGGGAACCCATAGCTCCTCAGAGGCCAAGAGGAAGTGGCAGGGGAGCATGGGAGGTGGGCTGCGGGCTCCTCCAGCCCCGAAGTCCCCCAGCCTGCTGACCACCAGCTGGACCAGCCTACGTGCCTGGACCCCTGGCAGCGCAGGCTCAGCGCCGGCACATCCAGCTTCTGGGCTGACTTGGGAGGTACCTCTGCAGGAGGCACGCAGGGTGATGGCAGAGAGGCATGAGGGAGTAGACAGGCAGGCAGGCAGACGGCCAGGTCCTGAGATGCCCAGGAGAGAAGGGAGCTGGTTCCAGACAGGTGCAGAGAAGTGTCGGGATGGGAGAGACAGGAAGAGCAACGGGGTTGGGGGGGGAGACAGTGAGAAAGAGGCACGCAGACAGGGCAGGGGCAGGGAAAGAGAAAGGGGAGGTCGGGGATGTGGGGGCAAGACACGGTGAAGGGCTGGGGACCGTGATGAGACGGAGGCACAGAGCAAGGGACCCTGGTTGCAGCCCCACCAGCCCCAGCCATGTGGCCTCTGGATCCCCCATCAACAGAAGCAGCAATAACAGAAGGTCCCTCCGGTCCCGACATGGTAACCTGCCTGACAGCTTCTCTCCAGGCTGCCTGCTCCCTCCCTCCGACCCTCCGTCCAGGGGTCCACCGTGGTGGGGAACTTTCCCCAGGTGGTGGGCCTGGACCCCAGATGCCCCAGCCTCCTGGTGTGGCTGGCCATGGGGCCCCTGAGCCCGGGGTGAGAAGTCCTGCCCTCTTGCCAAGTGTTTTCCTTTAGTTCCAGATGCCACCCTGACAGGTGCTCCTGTGATTAATGTCCCCAACCCTGAGCGGGGGACGGGCTCCTCCTCCCAAGCCAGAGCTGGCTGCTGGGTGGGCAGCACAGGGACCGAGCCTTCCAGATCCTCTCCTGGAGCTGCCCTCTTGCTGGGCCTCCCCTGGCCACCTCAGTTGACCGTAGGAGTGAGGAAAGTGGGCTGAGGCTTCCTCCAGGCCCGCAGTCCCCAAGCCTGCTGACCACCGGCTGGACCAGCCTTCGTGCCTGACCCTGGCAGGGCAGCTTCGGCCCTGGAACGCCCAGCTCCTGGGCTGAGTCCCCGGCCAAGACAGTCACCAATGGGGGTACACAACAGCATGGGCCCCGTAGATGATGCAGAGAGACCTCACAGTCGTTAGATCACACCCGGATATACCCAGCCGGGCTTCACAACTTGCACTTTGCAGCGCACTAAAGTGGGGGACCCTGGTTAGCTGGGAGTGGAGCCAGGATTCGGGGCCTTGGCCGGCTTGGCGGAATGCTGTCGGAGCTGGGACTGGTCAGGTTGAATCGGAAAGTATTAAGTTAGGAGCAGTGCTTACCAGCCGTGTGACCTTGGGCAGGTCGCTCGGTCCCTTGGTGCCTCAGTTTCGGGTGACAGTCCTCCCTGCTCTCTAGGGGTGTTGTGAGGAGTGTGATTAATGTGCCAAAATGCTTAGAACACAACCCGCCCCCCGATATCAGCATTAAAGAAATGTACAGTATTAAATAAATATTTAGCTAGGATTATGGATGGCTAACTCTGGGAGTGTGGCCAGCTCTCAGGGCCATAGAGAGGGGCTGTAATTGGAGCCGGGGGCCCGGGTTGGAGTTGGAAGGCTTGCCGTACAGGATGGGGTGGGGTCTCCAGTACAGGATGGGGTGGGGTCTCCATTCTGGGTCCTTTCTCTACCTTCCCCAAGCCCTTCCGTCTAACCCGCCTCCCCAGCCTGCAGCACCTGGGAGCCAAGGAGCCACTATCGCTCACATCTCTCCCGGGCCCCTGGGCCTGGAAGGCGACAGCATCTCTCCACCGCCTGTCCCAGCTCCCTTGTTTGTCTCCGAAGACGTCAATGGCCGTGGGCACTTTTTTTTTTTTTTTTTTTTGCTAATTTTGTAGCTGCCTTTATCAACTGGGGATTCACAGGCTCTTTATCCTCCATAAGTGGATTAGTCAGTGAGCTAAACAAGAAAGTGCGGGAGCGGGGCTGCTCCAGAGAAGATATTTGTTTCGTGAAGAATGGAGCTTGCGTTCCCCGCTCTGTGCAGGGGAGACGGCGGGGCGGAGGAGTAGCTGCAAGGGCCATCTGCGCGCTCTGCCAGGGCCCCTGAGCCCAAACTGCGGGAACTTTCTCCAATGGAAGCATTGGAGGGGGGGCGAGGTCCTTCCGGGAACGGGCTTGAAACCCTGGGTTAGATGAGGTGCGCAGGTGCACTGGGCTTTTCATGAGGTGCATGGCCTCTCTGAGCTGTGCTCCTCCCCCTCTTCCAGCCACCTCTCCACCTTTCTCTGCACCTTTTGGTTTCTTTACTCCCTCTCTGACCCCTCCGCGGGCCTCCTGCCCAGTACTGCAAATCCCGGTGTGGATAAGAAGGGCCTCTCTTCCTTCAGACTACATAGTCCAGTCGAACAAAACCAAACCGACGGATGAACAGTCCCCCAAACACAGGGGCAAGAGGTGCATCGGCTTAGAGGCCCAGAATGTTCCCAAGGTGCCTCCTGGGCCTCCATGTTCTCTGAGGAATGGCTTTCGGGTGCCCGCGGGGTTTCTCAAACTTCTCTTCCCGTCACCCCCGATGATGGGGGAGTGTGCTCCCCTTGCGGCCCCCGGGGTGGGTAGGGCGCCTCGCGGAGTTTCCTGTATTATCTGTAAAATGAGTGTGACGTCTCCATTCCGGCTGGCCGAAAATGTGCCACGTCAGCATGGAGCTGTCCACATTTGGCTTGTGACGTTTGCCCGACTCGTGCTGGCCAGCCGGGTGTTGGATGCTGGGGCTGAGGGGGGTCGTGAAGATGACTGAGATTTCTGGAGTCTCGGTAACCAAGATGCATAGACAGAAACAGAGGCCGCGGCGGCAGGAGGACCTGGGCCGTGGGGCGTGGAGGCGGGCTCTTTGGAGGTCAAGGTCAGGAGGCAGCCGAGGGGCCCAGGATAGAGTTCAGGGCACAGATGTGGACTTCAGAGGTATCTCTCTGCAGAGACCTGGGGATGGAGAAAGGTGGGCAGAGTGGGAAGAGAAAGAGAGGCCGGGAGGACGGAGGCGTCATCTAGATGGTCTCCCTGAAACTGGCCACGGATGCGGAGGGAGGAAGGGACCCAAATGGCCCTCCTTTCCCTTCTCTCTCTTTAATCTGAGCAGCCAGGATCCCGAGGTCCCTGCACTGTGCTGCAGCAGGAATCTGGTTGAGGGGGGGGGGGGCGCTGAAGTAAGAGGGGAAGACAGGAGGGCACCCGCTCCAGAGGGTCCTCAGCTGGTCCTTAGCCGCGCCTGTCCTCCGCGCCGCCTCCAGCTGAGCGTGATTTTGCTATTTATTTACATGTAATTATTGCTATGAGGTGCAGATATTAACGCTGTCAAGAGCAATTTGCTCTGACATTTTTCACTCGCTCGGTGCCCTCTCCGCTCTCGCTGGGGTCCAGGGCTCTCCCGGCTTCACCGCTGTGCACTCGGTGGCCGGGCCTGGGAACCACCCAGCCGGCAAGTCAGTGCGCGCGCGGGCTCCTCTGCAAACTCATTAAGCTTCGAAATTGAATTTGGTCCGGGAGAGGGCCGGCTGGGCCCCCGCACTGCTGGCCTCCTTCTGCCTCCTCTGCCTTCCATGGATAAAACTGGGCCGGGGCTGAGAAAGTGGGGCGCAGGGAGCTGCCGCAGCTGATCAGGGCATGGAAGGGCATCAGGAAGCCACAATGGGTACGGCCGGGTACGGGGGCTGGCATGGGAGCCCAGAACCTCTCCACCCCGTGACCTGGTCACTCCACAGGAAAACTAGGCAGCCCTACTTTGAAGGGACGTTGTTGCAATTGACAGCTGTCTGCACTTATCAAAGAGACTTCCCTAGATGGGCATGGTGGTGCACACTTGTAATCCCAGCATTGGGGAGGCTGAGACAGGAGGATCGTGGTTCATGGACAGCCTCAGCTACTTAGTGAGGCCCTCTGCAACTCAGTGAGACCCGGTTTCAAATTAAAGAATAAAAAACAGGGCTGGGGGTGCAGCTCAGAGGTCGAATCCCCCTGAGTGATCCCCAGTAACGCAAAAGAAAAAAATGGAGCTGTGGCTTTTTGTTACACTGTATGTCATGGGTTTAAGATGGCCTGGGGCTGGCCCTTCTCTAGGCTTATCTGAAGGTGTCCACAGGAGCCTCCACAGAGCCACCCAGGCACGTGGCCATTGCAGGGGGCACCCATAGGCGGAAGATGCGCCCCAATTTCAGCAATGATAGAATGTATTTCTTCGAGCCAGGCATGGTGGCACATACTTGAAATCTCAGTATTTGAGAGGCTGAGACAGGAGGATCACAGGTTCGAGGCCAGCCTCAACAACTTAGGGAGACCCTGTTTCAAAATAAAAAATAAAATAGGGCGGGCGTGGTGGCACACGCTTGTAATCCCCGCGCTTGGGAGGCGGAAACAGGAGGATCGCGCAGGTTCGAAGCCAGCCTCTCTGGCTTGAGAGACCCTGTTTCCAAATAAAAATAGTTTAAAGAATAGGTCTAGGAGTGTAGCCCAGAGGTAGAAGGGTTTCCAGGAACCCCAGTACCACCAAAAAAAAAAAAAAATAGGGCTGGGGGTATAGCTCAGAGGTCCAAAACCTCTGGGTTCAATTCTCAATCACACACACACACACACACACACACACACACACACACACTTATTTGAACTGGAGTCCGGCTGGTATCGCAGAGAGGAGTTGCTAGTCCTGCTGCCTGCACACAGTAGGTGCTTAATAACCAGAGGCTGTGATCATGTTTTCTTGTGAGCCTGCCAATTCCAGGGGACAGTTTTAGAAAAGGATGCGGAGGCCTGACCATTCATCCATTTACTGCAGGACTCCGTCCTGGGAGCAGGCAGCAGGCCGGGCTATCACAGCCAGGAGCCTTTAACGCACTGTGATATGTGCCAGCTTGTCTGCCCAGGTACTAACGAGGCCTTCCTGCCACCGCTCAGCCCCTGCCACGGTCAATCTTCATCTCTGGCGCTGACGGAGGGGACCGCCCCCCAGGCCTGGGGGGGGGGCAGGGCCCAGCTCCCCTCCTCCCTCCCTCCGGCCTCCCCCCTTTCAGCTCGGCCAATTAGGCCCCTGACACCTGGAGCCGCTGACAAACTGTTTCTGTCACTAGCTCTGTCTTTCATTAGGGCTGAGGAGGGGGAGAGGAAGGAAGGGGAGGGAGACGGGATCTTTCATGCTTAGTAAGGCCAGATACATTAATTACAAAACGGCCATTTGCCGCGTGAAAGTGTGTTAATTAAATTTATGCAATCATTATCTTTAAATAGTCCTATCTTTCCCAGCGATCAGCCCCTTCCTTCCCCAGCCCCGTCACCGCTCGTGCAGAGCCGCTCTAATCCCCCTGCCTCCGTTTATCAGAGATGGTCTCTGAGTCCCTCTGCTCCACACCAGCTCCGGGGCCCTCCGGGCTGGGACCCGGGGACCCACCCTGCCGCACAGAGACACCTCGAGACGCGGGCCAGCCAACGGACCTGCCCGGGGAGGCGCAGCCAACACCGCCATCTAGTATTCCTGGATGTGTCGAGATGTTTCCAGGTCTTTTATTAGGAGGATAACATATCTTGTCTACCAAATAGTGTGTGTGTGCATGTGTGAGTGTGTGTGTGTGTGTGTGTGTGTGTGTGTGTGTGTGTGTGTGTGTGTCTGGCTTCTTGGGCAAGTGGGAAGCCATCTGTCCATCCCCCACCCGACTCAGCACCAGACAGGCTTTAGCTAAAAGCTGTGAGGATCCCTGGGGTGGGGAGGAGGCTTTTTGGAGTCCTTTGTGTTGGAGGGAGGCTGTGAGCATTCCACAAGATGTCTCGATCTGTTTTTATCCAACCCACTCTATCCCAGACCCTGTGTGATAAAAAGATAAACTCGAGCCGGGCGTGGCGGCACGTGCTTGGAATCCCAGCATTCTGGAGTCTGAGACCGGAGGCTCGTGGTTCGTGGACAGCCTCAGCTACTTAGTGAGGCCCTCCGCAACCCAGTGAGACCCTGTTTCACAATAATTAAAAAACAGGGCAGGGGGTGTAGCTCAGAGGTCGAATGCCCCTGGGTTCCATTTCCAGTCCCGCAAAAATATAAAATAAAATAAAATAAAGTCATTCCTTTCTTCGTGGATTTACTCAGAATGTGTCTTTTGGACGCCTACTATGTGCCAGCCACTAGGAATAAGACACCAAGTGTGCACCCAGGCAGTTCCTGGCCAAATCCAGGGGTGCATGGCCATAGGAGAAGGTGAGGTGTTTGTGTTGGAGAGTTGTGTGTGCAGGTGGACATACGTGAGGCTCTTTACCTGTGTGCAGCAGTGCTCAGGGCCAGGGGCAGCCTGTGCAGGCAGGGGGTGGGCAGCGGTGTGCAGAGAGGTGCCTCTGGGTTGGGCTGCACCCGGAGCTCACTGCCCCTTGGGGCGTAGCCTTCAGCATGGCTCCCTCCACTCCAGGGGCCTCTTACCAGTCTGCCCTGGTGCTGCCGCTGCAGATTCACGAATTGTACCCCTCCCACCCCACCCCGCTCTCCTCGGGAGTCTGGCGGGTTAGGCAGAATTGGAGAGAGGCCCACCAGGGCGGACAGTGGGGAGCCCCGCCCTGTCGGAGACATGCAGTCCTTACACTTGCACAGACTCGTGCACACGTATGTGTGAGCGCACACACATATATGCAGCGCTCACGTATGTGCACGTAATACTCCCCTGTGCACACAGTAATACTGTCTCGCACACAGATACACATGTCCCATACCCATACATACACAGAGCCCGCGTGCATTCGTGAGTATGATAGCTGTACCGACATTGTACACATGCTCACTGTTAACATGCACACAGACTCACACGTGTGTGCACACTGAGTTAATGAGCTCTCTGTGGTAAAGGAGACCTCGGGTGCAGGGCGGAGATGGGGCAGGGAGTTAGGGGTCAAGCGCTCTTGCCCCAGGCCTGCCACTGGCCGCTTGGGTAACTCTAGGTAAGCCCCTGGGCCTCAGTGTCCTCATCTGCACAATAAAGGAACAGGGCTTCTCAGAGTAGTTATGGGGCTCAAAGAGCGACCCTGCAGCAGCCAGGCTCAGGAAGGCCCGCGAGGAGCCGTGGAGCCGGGGGTGACAGTGGGGGCAGGGGGGGCAGGGGAGGGGCTGCAAGTGAGAGGCGGTGGGGCTGGGGGAGGGGCAGAGGGCCCAGGCGCTCGGCAGAGCCGCCTCTGAAGGGGGCGGGGCCAGGAGACCTGAAGGAAATCTTGTTTGGAAGCTCCACGTCAGCACCCGAAGCCCATTACTGCTGTCCACAGGGGGGCAGGGAGGGGGGCAGATCCTCTTAGCAGAGAACTGAGAGGTAGAGGGGCAGCGGTGGCCGCCGCCTGGGTGGGTGATTTCTCGCTTGCACTAATCCCAATGTGGAGCTGCGGACAGGCAGGGGACCAGGAGCATGAGTGTGTGTGTGTGTGTGTGTGTGTGTGTGTGTGTGTCCTGTGTGGCTAGACAAGGCACATGCACACAGGCAGGTGTGGAGTTGTGAGGCCGTGGAGTGGAGCATGTGCGGGTCTGATCACCCCTGCGGGGCACTTGGGTGGCGTGTGGACCCGCCGTGTGCACCTGCCGTGTGCACACACAGCTTCCTACGCGCGTCATTCTTGTGTGTTTCCGCCGGCCTGCCTGCACAGGCTGCACGTGTTCCTGCCGGAGTGTCGGTGCGTTTCCTGTGCACCCCTCGTCTTTGCCACGCACGCTGTCCAACTTTGTATGTTTAGCAGTGATAGTGACGATTTTAGCGGTGGGTCCATCGCGGCTGTCCCCTAGAATCACCTGGGGACCTTTAATAATATCCTGACGCCCCAGGCCCTCGGTGATCGGTGATCGCAATGGACAGCCCAGCCGGCGAGCAGCCACTGGTGGGCAGGCAGTGCGGCCCCGTCCCTCTTGCCCTGCCCTCAGCCTGCCCCGAGATGGACTCCAGGCCTCTCGCCCTTAGGAACCGGGGCAGCTGTGACCTGGGCTCGCTACGTCACCCTCAGCCTGGACACGGTTCTTGGTCCATCGAGATAGGGCCGTGCCATTCAAACATCGCATTCCAGGCCAGGCATGGTGGTGCACGCTTGTAATCCCCACGCTTGGGAGGCTGAGACAGGAGGATCGCACGGGTTCAAGGCCAGCCTCAGCTACTGAGTGAGGCTCTCAGCAACTTAGTGAGACCCTGTTTCCAAATAAAATATAAAATGGGTCTGGGAGTATAGCCCGGAGGTAGAAAAGCCCCTGGGTTCCACCCCCCGTACCACACACACACACACACACACACACACACACACACACAAATCAGATTCCATTCCTAGTAGACCGCGCCCTGATAGTGGGACTCTCGCCCCCCCAGGTGTCCCGGCACCCCTGCTCATAGATGCCAAGGGTGAGTGGCCAGGATGGCGAACCCGGCTAGAGCTGGATCTGAGGCTTGAAGAGGGTCCTTGGGGAGCCAAGCCTGGGGGCAGGAGGGGTGTGTGACCCTGCGGGTCCCTCCTCCTCTGATCCTCCCGCCCGCAGCCCCTCCAGGTTGCCTCCCGACTCTGGGAGTTGTATTAGGTGTCTAGGCACATATGTGTGCGTGTGGGCTTGGATTTGATGAGCTGATCAAAAATAGTTGTGCTGAGGTAAAGGGCTGTCATGGCTGTTCCTTGGGGATTCCACTGGGCAGGAGGCGTTTTGAGTTGGCCCTCCTCCTGGCCCCCGTGTGTGTCCCGCGCGGCGTGGCGTGAGCTGGTGTGTGCAGCGTGCACGTGTTAGAGGTCTGGGGGTCAGAGGCCTCACTAGACTGAGGCTGGGGACTCACAGAGTGGCCACCCGGCTGGCGCCCTTTGATGTCACCCACAGGGGAGCACCCACAGGCCGGAGTGTGTGGGGGGGAGGACTTGTCAGAGTGATCTGTGTTGCTCCCTCTCTTGCATGCACCCCGCTTCTGGGTGGGGGAAGCACTGTTCCAAGAACACTGTTTTCTCCAGAAGGTACGTCCTAGGGGACAGGCCTCTGGGGACAGAGGTACAAAGGATAGGTCCCAGGCGGCAAGGAGTGAAGGAAGACCAGTGGGGGAGAGGAGAGCCCCGTATGAAGCCCCAGCTGAAGCCCTCTGTGTGCACTGCCCCGCAGTCCTGGCAGCAGAGAGGCGGTTGCGGTCATGGCCGCTGCCTTGGTCCAGATGAGCAGACTGGGGCCCGGAAGGTTAAGAAATCACCCAGGGTCGGCAGGTGTGGTGGCACAGGCCTGTAATCCCAGAACTCGGGAGACCGAGACAGGAGGATCGCAGGTTCAAGGCCAGCCTCAGCTACTTCATGAGGCCTTCTGCAACTTAGTGAGACCCTGTTTCAAAATAAAGAATAAAAATTAGGGCTGGGGGTGTAGCTCAGAGGTAGAACGCCCCTGGGTTCCGTCCCAAATACCGCAATAAATAAATTAATTAATTAAATTTTTTAAAAGGGCTGGGAGTGTAGCTCAGTGGTAGAATATACCTGAGTTCAATTCCTAGTACCAAAAAAAAGGAAAGAAAGAAAAAAAGAAAGGAAGAAAGAAAGAAAGAAAGAAAGAAAGAAAGAAAGAAAGAAAGAAAGAAAGAAAGAAAAAATATTCTGACCCCTAGACTGCAGAAGAACCCTCACCCAGGCCTGGCTGGCCAGGACTCTCGTGGACGCTCCGCCCCTTCGGTCCACCTCTGGCAGTGCAGAGGTGGGGCTTCCTGCCCAGAAACTGATCCCAAGGCCCCCCATCTGATGGAGGCCCAGTCCCCTCTGCAGTCTCAGCCCCCCTCCCCGCACCTCTCTCTCCCTCTGCCCTGCTGTGCCCCCCCCCCAGACCTGCGTGGAGCGGGGACGCTGGCGCCGGCCCTCGTAATTGCAGCAGCCTCCCCAAGCCGCTCGGTTATCACAGAGGGTGCAGACCTCGCAGCTCAGCCTCCTAGGTCCCAGGCCCTCGGGCCAGCTCAGGAACGGAGGGAATTAATTACATTTTCCCAGCCCCTTCTTTTAAAGTAGGGGAGCTAGCCGGCTGGCGAGTCAGGCCGGGGAGGGGGTGCAAGCAGAGGCTGTGGAAGGGGGGCCCCACCCCTGAAACCAGCAGACAGGAGCGGGGTGAGGCTAGCCCCTTATTGACTTAGTCGGGTCCAGGCTGGGAGAGGAAGGGGCTGGGGGCCGGGTGGGGGCCGGGCGGTGGGGGAGGCGGAGGGAGGGAGAGGAAGGGATGGCTGTCAGTCAGCCTGATGGACAGCCCTGAGATTTGCCTCCAGATAAAACCTTACAGATGTGGAGGTCGGTATTGATTTTGAGTTAGTAACGGTAACAGGGCAAGAAGTAATACATTAGTGAACGCAAGGTCACCGGGCAAAGGTAGACCCACCGGGCGGGCGAGAGGCGAGGCATTCTTGACGGGGGTGGATGACCGCACCGGGACAGGACTTCCTCAAGTTCAAAAGTTTGCAGGCCCCGGACCTCAGCCAGGCCCCTCCAAGATGCGTCCTCCTGCTTCTGCAGCGGTGAGAGAGGGACTCACGGAAGTCCCCAGTGAGCCAGGGGCCAGGAGAGGCCGGGGGGGGGGGGGGGTCACGGTGGGCCTCGCAGAGCCACCGGGCTCCGCGCAGCTTGTGGTGAAGGGAGGGCGGGTTGCACCGGGTCCTGGAGACCCAGCTGCAAACCCCAGCTCTGCTGCTCTCAGGCGGTGTGGCCACAGGTGGGCCCTTTTAACATCCCCGTGTCTCGATTGCCCCATCTGCAGAGTGGGGGGAATAACACGCCTCTGCGTAAGGAGCCGCTAAAGAGACCCAGGCCCGACCCAGGCCCAGGGTCCTCTCGGTACGCCCTCCTCCCCTACTTGGCTGGGTCCTGTCCCTTCCCTACAGACTGCTCTGTCTGAAAATGGGGCTGGCTGAAATGGAAGCCCTTTGATCCGTGGGGCCTCCGGGGACTCTGGGAGAGACTGCAGCCATGGCACCCCCCATTCACACCTACCCCAGATGTGGATTTGATTTGATGTTCCAGGCAAATCCCATTGAGCAAATCCCATTACAGGCAAAGCTCCCTGGGCCCAAGCTGTTTCTGAGCTGTCTGTTAACGGCCAGGGTCCAAGGCCTTCTGCGCCACCAGGCGCCACACAGACCCCTCTGACAAAGAACTGCAGGAGGCCTCCCAGCTGCCAGGAGGGTTTTTTAAACTAATATTGACCTTCTTGCTATTTCTTAAACCTGCTAGGTGTGTTCCCACCCCAGGGCCTTTGCACGTGCAGATGCCTCTGCCTGAAAAGCTCTTTGGGAAGTCTTCCCAGAGCTGGCTCTTTTTGCCCTTGCTGGATATCCTCTCTTGGGGGGGGGCTTGTTTGATACGCTTCCCCGCCCCCACTGTGCCCCCTTATTTTTCCTCCATGGCGGTGTTAGAATCATGTTATATATCTGTTTACTTGTTTGCTTTTGGCTTCCTTCACTAGACTGACAGCCCTAGCAGGGCCTGGGAGTTCCGGGAGTGTCTGAATTTGCCTGCACGAGGCCCTGGGTTCCAGCCCCAGCCGCCACGGTCCGCAAGGGCTACGCTCACGCTCCCAGAGCTTTGCTGGGCTGCCTGTGTGCCACAGGCTGGCGCCAGGCCCCCAGGGGCTGCACAGATGGGTGAGCCAGCATCCCGCCCTCAGAGAGGGCGCCCTGTCCCCACAGTGGAGCCTGGCTCAGGAGGGAAGCCTGCGTAAATATTTGCTGAGTAAATAAATGAAGGAAGGGAAACGATATCGGGCTTTGGTGCCCTGAGATGTAAGGTACAAGGCTAGAAAGGGGGAGGAGGGTTGGGACCGGCAGGTGGAGAGATCAGATCATCAGAAGCCTTCGCTGAGGGGGGTACTTAGGAGCCACTGATAGTTCTTGAGTGATGTGGTCAGATTCGGTGGCAGTTTTGGAGAGATCTCTGTCTTACCTGATGAGGACTGGGCTGGTGCCAGCCCGGGATGTTCCGAAGCGCCCTTCTCCTTCTACCACCTCCTCATTTCTCCTGTCCGTGTGTGTGAGGTGAGGGAGGCTGATTCTTGTTTATCTCTCTCCATGTTTTGTTTTGTTTTTTCTTCTTTTTGGTAGTGATGATCGAGCCCAGACATATTCTACCTCCAACCTATACCTAACCCTATTTTATTTTACAGCAGGGTCTTGCTAAGTTGCTGAGACTTGTGTGGAACCTGCAGTCCTCCAGTCTCAGCCTCCCAAGTTCTGGGATTATAGGCTCACACCACCACACCCAGCTTTGCTTACTTACTGATTTGTTTGTTTATTTTTCAAGGCTGGGATGGAACCTGGGGCCTTTCGAATGCTGGGAAAGTGTTCTACCACTGGGCTACACACCCAGCCCCAAACGACTTTTTTTTTCTTTTTTTTTTTTTTTTTGGAGGTCTGTGTGTGGAGCCCAGGGGTGTTCGACCTCTGAGCTACACTCCTGCCCTATTTTTTTTTATTCTTTATTTTGAAACAGGGTCTCACTGAGTTGCAAAGGGCCTCACTAAGTAGCTGAGGCTGTCTGCGAACCGCGATCCTCCAGTCTCAGCCTCCCAAATGCTGGGATTACAAGCGTGCGCCACCACGCCTGGCTCATTACTTTCCAATTTTTAAACAATTTTGGGGTTTTTTGGTGCTAGTCATGGCACATCCTCTACCACTGAACTGATATACCAGCCCTGCTGATTTCTTAATTTAGAAAGGTATTCTAGATCAAGAACCTAACAGACAACCTAGAAAAGAATGGGGTCCCCTGACCCCTGGGGCAGTGAGTTAGCTCTGGAATCCACTCCACCAACAGCAAATCCCTCGGGCTGAGGGATCCCATCTTGACAGAAGGCCGTGAACGTACCCCAACACCCAGATGTCCTTACACCCCAACACACCAGCACCCCACTGAGGACCCTGCCACGACACAGAAGGATTTCGGGAGACCGCAGCCCCTGCAAGGGGGAGCTCCCTCAAGCTCCCTCCCCAGGACACTTTCACTCTTGCAAATCCAGAGACAGGCGGGTCTGTGCCGTCCCAAGTGGGCTCCAAGCCAGTCCACCCACCTACATCCCAGCAGCTTCAGTGGAGACCGGCAGGAGCAGCCAGTGGGCGTCCCAGCAGCAGCCCCAGCTCCCTCCGGAGGCCGGAGGAGGGAGAGGGAGGTGAAGGGAGGATGTGGGAGGAGGCAGGGAAGAGCAGGGTCGTAGGTTCAGGGCCAGGAGGAGGGCTGCCAGGAAGCCGCAGGAATGGTTCCCTGGGCTCCACACGGAGCCCGGAGCCCGTGTCTTCCTCCACCCACCCTCAACATCCCCTCTCCCCCGGGACTTAGAGACGTACTAGGGGACTTAGGGACGCCCCCCCAGGGTGCACAGCTCATTGGTGGAGGAGCCCTGTCTGTCCTGGATCTTGGCCACGCCCACACACAAATCCTACAAGCTCACGCATGCAGGATGGCCGATGGCCCCAGCGCCACAGCCTGCGCTCTAAAAGGGTCGCTGGGGGACAAGGCTGTGTGCCTGAGGGGCTGTCATGTGAGCCTGGAGCTGTCCACACCTGGCTTCTTGGCCGCCCTCCCAGAAGGGGCAGGCAGCATCCCAGGCTAGCAGAGTCCTGAGCCCTGCGGGTCAGTCCATGGGCCCTGTCCCTCCCCTGGCCTGCTGGGGACACTGTGCTCTCAGCCTCTAGGGATACCCCCCTGGGCTTCCTCCCTCCCTCCTGGAGTACTCCTGGCAGGGGCCACTGTCCCCAGAAGCTGGCCATGCTGCTGGGCACCCTCCCTCTGCTCCCTCGGTCAAGCCCCTCTTAGCACCACTGACTCAGGACCAGACCAGACCTTTCCCCTACCCAGGGCAGGAACCAGGGCTCTCTCTCTATAGTTTGATTCTCTAGGGCCCTCAGCTTGGGCCAGAGTCACCATCAGTGCCCGTTTGCTGATTGAATAAGTAAACACCCCGACACCCCCAACATCTGATCCTTTAAGTCAAGCTTCTCAAGACTAGCCCCACTGTGTCAGGGGCAGAGTGCCAGCTTGGAAGGGCAGCCCCGGTTTCCTGAATCAGGGCAGGGAGGGAGGAGGGTGATGGGCACAGATATGGGGACAGAAGGGCTGCCAGAATCAAGAAGGGGCGCCCAGGAAGATATTCAAAAACACTGGCTGCCAGGCCCAGGAGCACACACCGCAAACCCGCTGCTCCGGAGACTGAGACGGAAGAGTCTTAAGTTCAAGGCTAGCCCGCACAAGTTGGTGAGATCCTGTTTCAAAATAGAAGTAAAAAAGGGCTGGGGGTGTAGCTCAGTGGTAGAGTGCCTCTGGTTTCAATCTCAGCACCACAAAAAAATAAATACATGAAGAAAAGCCTTTGGCCACTGGGTATGGTAGCGCAGGCCTGTAATCCTAGTATTTGGGAAGCCGGGAAAGGAGGATCATGGGTTTGAAACCAGCCTCAGAAATTTAGTGAGACCTTCAGCTATTTAGCAAAAATTTAAAAATTTTAAATTAAATATAAAATAAAAAATAAATTAAATATAAATATAAAATTAAAAATTAAAAGAGCTGGGAGTGTAGCTCAGAGGTAGAATGCCCCAAAGTTCAACTCCCAGTACAAAACCCAGTACAAAAGCCTTTGGCTGTGAACTTTCTGGCAAGATAGGGGCAGGAGCTGGTTGTGGAATAAGCCTGGCACAGGAGAGATAGCCAAACAGGATCCTGCTCTGGTATGTGTAGAAGGAAGCGTCTTCCCAGCCTGCCGGGAAGCACAGTTCCATACCTAGGAGGGAGGCCGTCATCGAAGGCCTTTCATCCATTCACTGGTTCATCCAGCAGACAGGCCCAGGGCGACGCCCAGTGCTCTCTGCGGAGGGAGCCTGCGGGGTCAGGGCTTGGGCCAGACAACACTAAGCTCCAGTGACCATCGCAGGCCCGAGGGCGGGCCCGACAGGTAAACAGAGGAGCCGGACGCTGCAGAGGATGCCCAGAGACCCCGAGGGAGCAACTCCAGCCGCGGCCCGCGGCCGTCCAGGGCCAGCTGGGCGGGCGTGGTGGTCCGCGCTCACCCCCTGCCGTCTCTCCCACAGGTGATGAGTATTCTGAGCAACCCCAGCGCGGTGCCTCCCCAGCCGCAGGCCGACTTCTCCATCTCCCCGCTGCACGGAGGCCTGGACTCTGCCTCCTCCATCTCCGCCAGCTGCAGCCAGCGGGCCGACTCCATCAAGCCGGGAGACAGCCTGCCCACCTCCCAGGCCTACTGCCCGCCCACCTACAGCACCACCGGCTACAGCGTGGACCCCGTGGCTGGCTACCAGTACGGCCAGTACGGCCAGAGTGAGTGCCCCCGCGCCAAGGGCCCCTGGGCGTTTATAGATCTGCAGGGTGGTGGTGGGGTATGCACGGCCGTTGCACAGGCGGGGAAATCGAGGTCTAGAAAGAAGGTGGGGCTGATCTAAGACGATTCTGAGCTTGGCATCAAACCCACGTCACCATCTAGCCAGGCACCTGCTGGCTTGGACTCCTCTAAAAATGTAATAGAAGCCATAAATGTCACTTAGCATTTCCCACAGCTGCAGTGTGTGTGTGTGTGTGTGTGTGTGTGTGTGTGTGTGTGTGTGTGTGTGTGTTATTGGGGCGTTTCACCTCTGAACTGTACACCTCCAGCCCTTTTGTTGTTGTTTTGAGACAGTCTGACTGGGCTGCAGAGTCTTACTGCTTGCTGAGCCTGAGCTCCTCCTGTCTCCGCTTCCCATTCCCGGGATTACACAGGCGCACCACCCTGCCCACCTAACATCGGCACTTTGGAACACTAAGAAGTGGTGGGCTTATTTTTACTAATGCGTTTTATTTAACCCAATATGTCAAAAATGATCATCTCAACATGTAAATCCACATAACATGACTCATTTTTATATTTATTTATTTATTTGGCACTGATGATTGAGCCTAGGGACCTTCTACCTCTGAGCTACAGCCCCAGCCCTGTCTTATTTTGAAACAGGGTTTCACTGTTAGTAACGGAGGACCTCACTAAGTCCCTGAAGCTGGCCTTGAACTTGCGATCCTCCTGTCTCATCCTCCCAAGTACTGAGATTACAAGTGTGCACCACTCTGCCCAGCTCCATATAAAATTATTAACGAATAATTTTACATTCTCCCTTTCATACTAGGACATCCAGCATCTGTTCTACCCTGACAACCCATTTTAACTCGGACCCTAAGTTTTCATCAAAAATACTCAATCATAATTAAAGCTTATAAAGTTTACCATGAGGAAGTAGGTTTGCATACCCAAGTTTTCCAAATAGACTTACATGGCTTCCAACCATAAAATGACAAATTGAAGATGGCTTTGAAATGTATTCATTAAAAAAAAAATCTTTCTTTCTTTCTTTCTTTCTTTCTTTCTTTCTTTCTTTCTTTCTTTCTTTCTTTCTTTCTTTTTGCGGTACTGGGAATGAAACCCAGGGCAGTCTACCTCCGAGCTACACCCTATTTTTTATTCTTTATTTGAAACAGGGTGGCACTGAGTTGCAAAGGGCCTCACTAAGCAGCTGAGGCTGTCCGCAAACCACGATCCTCCGGTCTCAGCCTCCTAAATGCTGGGATTACAAGGTGGGCCACCATGCCCGGATCCTGCTGGCTTTTGAAATTTAAATAAGAAACTGAACAAACACCTGAAATTCACTCCTGGTTGTCCTGCGTGTGACCGGTGGTGAGCTGGCCACCCCATGGGACCCTGCCCCCGCTGCCCCGTGGAGGAAGGGTAACTGCGATGGTCTCACGTGTCCACCCAGCTGCCATTCCTTCCACGGGGAGAGCAGCCCCAGACCAAAGGCTGGGAAAGGCGGGCCTGGCCATGGCCTCTGGCCACCTCACAGGCCTGTGGAGGGCAGCCCCAGATGGGACTGGAGGGCAGAGGTCACCGCTTCCCCTCCTCCCTCCAGCCCTACCTCCCGGCAAAGGCCTCACCTGCTGGCGTCAAGCTAATCAGAAGGGGGCACAGGGAGAGGCCAGGCCCCCAGCCCGGGGCGCCTTCCCGCTGGCCTGGCCTCTCTCACCTCAGCTTCCTGCACCCTCCTCCCGGCCTTGGCCGCCACTGCTTAATGAGGGCCAGCTGTGTGGGCCTTGACCTCCCAGCTGGCTCCTGAGCCTTCCCGTGCACGTGTGTGCGTGCATGTGTGTGTGTGTGTGTGTGTGCGTGTGTGTGTGTGAGAGAGGAGGGTGAACATGAATGGGTGCATCACGCATGTTACTGGCCTCCTTCGCGTCTGCGCATGCGTGGTATGCCTGTGCAGTGTCCTATATCCATGCAGTGCACACATCTTTGTGGCTAGGTGAGTTACCTGCACGTGTGTAAATGTGGGCTTATGTGCACATAACTTTTCACACCTGTGCTTATAAATGACCATATTGTGTCCACCTGGCACGCATATGAGTTGGTGTACATGACAGACATGGGCGTAAATCCACGCGAGCATATGTGGCAGTAACATGTTTCAGTGTGCATCAGGCGTGCTGTGTGGTCGAGCGTGCCTGTGGATGTGCTTGTGTGGGCATCTGTGTGCCAAGGTCATGTGACATGTCCCATGAGCACTCGTGCACAGACGTGTGCGCGTGTGCAGATGGCTAAGCCTGTACGTAATGAGTAGAGCTGTACGTACATTCAGGTGTGCACGCGTGCTTGAGTGTATCTGTGTGTGTTTGGGCGTGTACATGGGGTGCACAGGTGGTGTGCCTGTGTGCACAACTATGTGCATGTGTGCCTGCCTCTGAGAGGGTGCGGACCAGGCGTGTCTCCAGAGGGGCCCGGGTGACCCCTGACCCAGCACATGTTCCCGCGTGGAGCGGGACACACATGCTCTTGATAAAGATTTGAGGGCGGCCCGAGGCTGGCGTTAGTCACACCCGCAGCCCCTGCCCTGCTCCAGGGGCGCCTGCCCAATTCGGAAATAGAATTAACCCCAAAGTCAGCGTGGGGTGGTGGGGGAGGGGGATCAAAAGGAAGGGGCCCAGGAGGCGAGAAAGGAGAGGCCTTCCTTCGCTAGGACGGAGAGGCCCTCCCCCACCGCCTCCCTCCCCCTTCTCCTCTGGGCCACCTTCTGCAGCCCGGGCCCAAGGGCATCCCAGTACGACCGCCCCCTGCTGCCCCTCAGTGTGGGCGCTAAGTTTTGCCCTCTGGGAAGTGAGGCCAGGCTTAGACTCCGTCCTCAGTACCCCTACTGCACCATCCTCCTCCTTCGACATTCTGCCACGTTCCTAGTTCACGGCCGGCCCCACGTGGGCTACTGAATAGGTCGTGTCCTGGGTCCCAGCCTCGCCCTGCATGAGGCCCGGGTGAGGCCCCGGCTCGCAGCTGCCCTGCGCCCGAGTCTAGTGGTCACAGGGTGAAAGGCACGCTTCTCATCCACACGCTTCTCAAGGTCACCTGGCCCGGCTTGCAGATGCCAAAACCAGGCTCAGAAGGGCGAGGCAACTTCCCCAGAGCCCCACGCGGGAAGGGGCACGTTCAGTCGCCCGACTTCAGCCGCGGATCTGTGTCAAACACTCAGCAAGGACACGTGCATGTCGCAGCTCCACGTGTGTGAACAGATGTGCACACACACAGACTTGAGTGTGAGCGTCACTGATGTGTGCCTAGACACTGACTGAAGCCATAAGCACGCGCCCTGTTTGTGCACAGAAGGCTATGTGACTATATTGAGCACCTACTACGGGGCCTGGCGTCCCATCCGCTTAGCCACCCTGTGCGATGGGCACGGTTGTTCCCGTTGCGCAGGTGAGGACATGGTACCCAGAGAGGTTTTTGCCCAAGGTCACCCAGCAGTAGATATCCAAGCATTAGAACCATGTCCACACCTGTCCCTGGGGGGCCATTTCCGGTCCCCATGGAACGTACACGTGGGTCAGACTTCCTCAGTGGAGTCACTGCCGTCCGTGGGCCTCCCTCTGTCCCAGTGACACCCTCCCACCTTCTTTCCTTGCTCCAGCCATGTCCGTCCATCTGTCTGTCTTCCCTGTCCCTAGAGGGGCTGGGGGCAGGGGCCAGGCATGGGGCGTGCGGAAGATTAATATGGCCCTGGTGTTCCCAGAGGCCGGGCCATACTAATGATGGGGCTGATAGAACGCAGAAGTGTGAAAAGAATTTTAATAGATCTGACAAGTCTAATAAGAATTTGTGTCTAGAAGGGTCCTCCTCTGGGGCTGCCGCTGACGACAGGCTGATGGCTGAGATTTGTTTACTGGTTGGCATCGCCACCCCGTCTCCTGCCAACTCCTGATTAATCTAATTTGAGACGTTTAGAGCCCAGGCACAGGCACGAGGCAGAGGAGGGGAGCCATGGAGAGACGGAGGCACGGGGAGCGCCTTGACAGAGGCTCTAATAAGAAATGTCACAGCCCTGCCCTCCCGGCCCCTGGCTCCACCCCAGGCTCCTCGCAGGCTGGGCGCCCTTGAAGTCGGCCGGGTCATCAGTAAAGTTTGGCTTCCCTGTGATTCTTTGGCTACTGCCTCAGGGCCTGGGCAAGTTCCTACTGTGTGCTGGGCCATGGGCTGACAACCAGAGAGGCGTAAGAGGGGACACGCAGAGTGGGAGGCAGGAGCGGAGCCAGTGCGATCTCCTCTGCGTCACACGCTGCAGGACTCTGGACCAGCAGTTGTCCGGAGCCTCAGTTTCCACATCAAATGGGAGCAATCAGACCTAAAGCAGAGGAATGTTGGGAAAACTCAATGAGGGCTAAGGGGGGTGGTTCAGTGGTAGAGAGAGCACTTGGCCTTGTATACATGAGGCCTTGGGTTCCATCCCCAGTACTGCAAAAAAAAAAAAAAAAAGAGAGAGAGAGAATTAAATGGGATAATGTCCACCTAGCACGTAGTAGGTGCTAAATGAAGGCTAATTTGAAGTCAGGTTTCTCAGCCACGCCCACAGGAATGGCTAGAGAGGTCTGTGACTCATACGCTGCTGGGTTGAAATGGGACCCATGCAGGGCCCGGGTGGAGACTGCCCCACGCGCTCGCGAGTGCGGCGGGTGATTCTGCACAGGCTGCCCGTGACGCCCCTCAGGAGCTGGCACCTGACCGCCGGGGTTGGAAGCCAGGCGTCAGGACTTAGGAGCTGTGTGGCCTTGTGAGTTTCTCTGGCCCTGGTTCCATGATCTGGGAACTGGAGATGCTCCCAGTAGCAGCCTCGTAGGGTTAGTGTGTGAATTCAGTGACCTATGAGCTGAGAGCGAGCTCTCTGCAGCTGCCAGCTCCGCCTCCTGACCAGTGCCCACCAGAGATGTAGGGTCTTCCCACAGCTGGTGGGGGGAAGGTGGCCGGGCAAGCCTGGCCATTGCTGCCTCTCTCTACCAGCTGCGAGTCAGGATAAGTGACTGCAGGGAAAGGCTGGTAGCACCTGGGGCCAGACACAGCCCTGGCTGGCCATCTCTATGAGCCTTCTCCTTTAACCCCCAGCGTAACTCCGTGCTGCTGATATCCCAGGACGCTGAGGCTGGGGCGGGGGTGAGGTGGTGTGCCGCAAGCCACAAGCTTAAAGTTGGCAGGTGCGGGATTTGAACGTAGGTCGTTGGAACTATGGGGCAGGGCAGCCTCCGGTGGCTGGATTATTGGTGTCGCTCAGCTGGCCTGGCCCTCAGACCATGTCCATGGCTCCTGACCCCACCCTCCTGCTCTAGGCTTGAGGCTCCAACCTTGGAAGCACGCAGAGTGTGACAGCGTCCCCTGGTGGGCAGGTGGCAGAGCCGGTGTCGGGCCAGGCCTCCTGGCTTCCCTGTGCCTCTGGACCCTGGAGGTCCCAGGGTTTCTGTTGGCCACAGCTGTGAATCCTGGCTCGGGAGGGACTGCCTCCGTGTCTCAGGAGGCCCTGGCCATGTGCTGGTCAGATCGCTTGGTCAGGGCCGATTTCGGCTGTAGCCTCAATTAGTACAGTCAAGACAGACCCCTGCATGCAGGACAATGGTTTTTGCCGCACGTAGACATGGATACGTGTACCTGGCTCAGGCGGCGCTCACCCCGACACAGTGCCCGTGTGTACACAGGCATTTCCTCTATTTACCAACTCTCAAAGGTGTGCACGACTCACATATGCACAAACATACCTGTATTACTCTCCTGTGAGCACATGCACAACCCCATTTCTGCTTCATCGAGATTCTTGGTGCCACTGTCCAGACAGAGTGCGCGCACACACACACACACACCCACACGCATGCACCTGTGCATTACTCCCACACACACCCCTTGGACACTCACCTGTCTCCTCTGGTCTCAGCTCCCTGCTTGTCAGGGTCCGGGCTCCTCCTGCACAGACCTCTCGGCTCACCTACAAAAGCTGCTTCGGCTTCATGCAAGGGTACTTGACTTCGCCTACGAGCTAGGTCCAGAGCAGGCAGAAAGACTCGCTCCCATGATTACCTGGGCTCAGCAGGACTCACTGGCCATCTCCAGTAGCCAGGATGTGTTGAGAGCTTGTTGGAAGAGGGGTTTATTCTTCACCTGACACTGTGGGTATCCTTCTCTGCTTCCCTATAGAACCTACAGGAGAGCTATGGAAATTAAATAGATTTTAAATAAATATTTGCTTGATGATTGGAGGAGAGGTAAAAGAGCTTCATGAAGGGATGTATGTATGTATGGATGGATGTATGTATGGATGGATGTATGGATGGATGGATGGACAGATAAATGCACAGAAGGATGGATGGGTGGATGGATGGATGGATGGATGGATGGATGGATGGATGGATGGACGGACGGATGGATACATGCACAGAAGGATGGATGGGTGGATGGATGGATGGGTGGATGGATGGATGGATACATACACAGAAGGATGGATGGGTGGACGGATGGATGGGAGAGAAGGAAGGAAGGACAATGGATGGATGTAGGGTAAATGGATATAGGTAAATGGGAAAATAGAGTAAAAGATCCTCAGTGACCAGGAGTTTCTCTCTCCTTTTTTCAGCTGCTGTTGATTACCTGGCCAAGAACGTGAGCCTGTCCACACAGCGTCGCATGAAGCTGGGGGAACACTCCGCGGTGCTGGGACTCCTGCCCGTGGAAACTGGCCAGGCCTACTAGGGCCCCTGGGGCGACTTGCCCCGGCCAAGCCCAGCCCAACCCTTCCTGACCCCTGAGCCTCCCGCCTCAGTCCCCTCATCCCCCTGGGGCCACAAGGAGGCCGGGACGGGAGCCCATCTCCTCACAGCCGGCCCTCTGGAGATGTCCAGCCAGTCTGTCCCTCCCCTGTGGTTAGGGACCCGGAGCGTCCCCTGGAGCCCGCCCCCACTCCCCAGGAGGGTTTCTGGCCAGCCTGCGGTGTCTCTTCCGCTCAGATCTGTTGCCTCTGTGTCACCTCAGTATGGAGATCGAGGCTCACCCTGAACAGAGCACCTCAGTGCCCAAGGAGGACAGTGCCTGAGATGCAGTCCTGGAGCCCCTGGCCCCGAGTCCCAGGGCACCCTGGCCAGAGGGACAAGCGAAGCTCACAGCCGCTCTGGGCTGCTTGCAGGAGCTCTGCATGAGAACCACAGCCTTTTCCAACTTGGAACACTGGGACTCCAACAGAGAGAAGGCTGTGGGGTCTTCCCAGGGGGAGTCAACAGTGGGACAGGCTCTGCTTCACCCAGGAATTCAGAGGACGTCAGGACCCTCCCCACACACCCCTGCTGGGTGTCAGGGGGAATGAAAAGCAGGGGAAAGAAGGTGACTAGAGGGCAGAGGTGCAGAGGCAGGGCTTGTCCACGTGGGCGTGGCCTGGCACAGGGCCTCAACTCAGATACCAGGAGGCAAGCAGCTCCTAGACTGAAGCTGAGTCCCAACCTCGCCTGCTGCATGCAGGACCTGGGAACCCCAGTGTCCTACGTATCTGCGTCGGAACGGATGGAGAGGGGAAAGTCTTGAGGTGCCAGAAGCGGAGAGGCACAGGTGGGCTCGGGAGGGGCTTGAGGACAAAGACTTCAGCCCTGGGTCTCATGGCCAGGCCCCACAAAACCTCCTGTGGAGACCCAAGTCCCCTGGAGGGGCTCTGGGATGCTGCTGGAGGGCAGAGCACACCTGTGGGTCTTGAGGAGGAGGGTTCTTGGACCAGGCAGGGGTGCTTGACCCACAGATAAGACAGTGGTGCACATGTCCCTGTCACACCCAGAGTGGCATCTTTCAATACTGACTCACACTTGGCCAAGAAGCCTCCATCTCTGTGTGGCCAGTTTTCAAACCACCACCACCATGGGCAGAGGAAGATGCCGAAGGTCTAGAGAAGAGAGAAAAGGCACCTTCCTTACCACTCCCACAGCCTCCTCCCGCGCCATCTCTTTAACGCTGGGCCCATCGGTCCAGATCCCTGACTCTCTTCCCTGGGAACCCTCTCCGCCACCTTGACCTGTTTATCAAAAGTATATTCATCTTGACCATTGCTGTCATCCTAATCTCCACCTGGATCACCTAGATTGAGTGCTGCTGGCTCCGGGACTGGGATGGTAGACGTAGCACTGAATCCACAGACATGGGGCCCGTTGCTTGTACGCACCTGGGCATGGGCGGCCACCTGTCTGCTCAACCCATGCCTCTTGCCCTCAGCTGACAAGACATTCCTGGAAGGCAGGGATGCTGCTCTGGGAGCTCGCCTGAGCTCCTTCCTCTGGGGAGACGGGTTGACGAGACGCTAGGACACTTGTCTGCCTGGACATCACCTGTGCGATAAAACAGTCACCTGTTTCTCATCTTTGCACCTGGTCGCATCAAGCCAGCCCTGGGCCATGAGTAGGATGACTTGTATCTGTGGTTTAGAGGAACCTGTCGGTAACTGGGGACAACTAGACTCTGGCAGCAGGTACCTAGGCAGACATGGCCCGTCAAGTTCAGCTAAGCTTTCGACTGGAGCATCCTCAACAAAAGACTGAGTTCTTCAAGCTCTGGACAGATGGGAAGGTCATGCTGTCCCTTGGAAACCTGGTCCACACTTTTGCAGCTATCCCAACCAGAGCCAACTTCTACAAAGACCAACCACATCTTCACCCACATTCCCCGAGCGGTCAATCCATCCCCCAGGAGGCCCGCCTCAGAATGTGTCTGAGTCTCTTTACACCCCGTGTGACTCGGGAGCTGGGATCTCAAGCAAGTGACCTCAAAACCACCCAGCCCCACACCAGAAATGGCATTCCAATGCTCGGACCAATCCCAACGATCTGCCCCCAGGGTGAAATGGAACCACCAACCAAATGCTCTCTCGCTACTTGGGACACCTCTACAGTTCTCCCGAGCCACCATCTTGGTAGAAAATGGGACTTTTTTTTTCCCTTGACCCCAACAGATCTTTCCTAAAACCCACGTATTCGCCTGCATGGCCAACTCAGTCTATAAAATTCGGCCTTCTGTTGGCAGCTCACAACCTCACCAGAGAGATGATATTGGTTGGAAGAGCGGCGCAAAGCCTCGGTTTCTTTGGGCTGGGCCACAGCCGAGGCAAAGGCCTGCATTCCAGTGGCCAGCCCAGCCCGGAAGCGACCCCCACCCACCCCTGTAAATAGAGTCCATAGCCGAGTCTCTTTCAGATTATCCTGAGTAGCTACCGGTCCTACCTGCGGGGGGCCCTCTTCTGAGCTCATTGTATACTAGTTGGAAACGTGGTGATGTGCTGTTTGTTTATAGGGAGTTGACTTTTTATATAGAAATATATATACTATAAAAGGAAAGAACCCCCCCAACACACACACACACAGTGTGTGTCGTGCTAGCACCAGGGACCATCTGTAGGGATATATCTGCATATCGTGTGTTTCAAATTATACATTCCAGGCTCCGCTGGGTTTCTTTCATTTTCTTTGCTGTTTTTTCATTTGGTATTTCTCTCTAGCGATGAAGGAGGGGGAAAAAAAAAAGAAAGTGATGGTAAGAACCAAGCTCTGCTTCTATGCTCCTGCTTTTCTCCTTGATTCACCTCCGCTGACCTTTTGTCAGAGGAACCTGAAAGCAGAGGAAACAAATGGGGGGCTAAGAGAGAGGGGGGGAAGAGGAAGGGCTGCCCCGAAGACACACGGAAAGGTCCCGTTTCCAACCCGCCTGTGGCTGGGGAAGCACCCCCTCCGGGGTCCAGTGTTGTTTGGGCTGGAAACGAAATGATCAGAGATGTGAACCATGGACTTGGATGAGAAAAGGTCACCATGGCCAACGAAAAAGTCTTTCTCTGGGTTCTTTCTCAGGATTGCCCAGAGCTTCTGAACGTGTCTTTTCCTACTGAATGCGTTTTTCGGGGTTACAAAGGTCTTCCCTCCTGCAGAAACAGCAACCCAAGACCAAACCGGGGTACTCCGGCCGCCATCTTGAAAGTCTCCAAGACGTCTGTGTATTTAACCCTTCTTCCGTTTGCTTCAGCCCGGCCAACCCCCCTCCCGAGGAAATCTCCGTGTCGTATTCCAGACCATCCCTTCTTCCTAGTCACTCCAGCGCCGTTGCTCCCCTGTTCGACCGCGGCTGTTTTCCTCCACGCGGAAGAGAGTGTGTGCGCGAGGCTGTTCCGGGGGTGTGCGTGTGTGCGTGAGGGCGTGTGTTTAAATATAATCACACCATAATTTATTCAGCTATGTAGAGTAGTAGACTAGAAAGAGAAACTGGTATTTGCTTTAACTACCTGCTGCTTGTAAGCACTGCCTCTGTAACTCAGGCGTAACTGTTATACATTAAAAGACATTAAAAGCGTTTTGAAGGTTCTGTGTGTTCCATGGGTGGTGTGGCTGGGGACCCGAGGGGCGTCAGTCAGGGAAGCCTTTGACCTCATTTAGGAGGTCAGGCTAAGAGCTGCTGCCGCTGGCGTGCATACAGGAGGTGCCTAATCAATATCTGATCGGTGGACACAATTGCTGGAGGAGCTCAGGCATAGCACAGAAGTGGAGCGTAAGGGAAACTTCAGCTCCGCTCACCAGGGCAAACTTGCCCTGCTGCTGTGCTTAGAACCTCCTGCTTTCTCCCGGTACGTAAGCTGGGGAAGGCGGAGGAGAGCTTCGTGGCTCACACCTTGCCTTCCAGCAGAGCCTGAGCTGGAGCGGGCGGATTATTGATGGAGAGCTCTCAGGAGAAATACAGAAGTGGAGGAAGGTGTGACCACCCTGGAGAAAAAGCTAAGGGAAGAGAGGGCTTTAACTGGCATCTGGCTTCAACCTGATACGTCGGGAGCTCTGGGCTGCGCGTGGTAGCACCGGAGATCCTCCTACTTTGAGCCATGACAGCCTTTCGTGTCCTGTTAGTCAGTCACTGGCTGCTGGTAGGCCCGGGGTGTGGGTGGGCGAGAGGGCTCATCGGCCAGCAACTCTAATTGAAGTGGCCCCTGTGAGCTAAGGGACTTCTCCAGAGAGGCACCCGGCTGAGCCCTTAGCCGCAGCCTGTACTTCAGGTGAGGGGCAGGCACACTGGCTCAGTGAAAAGGACCTGGGCGGGGACCAGCCGTGTCCACTATACCCACATCCCCCTGGCCCTAAACTGGGGTGCCATGCCATTCCGGGGTGCTGGCTTCCGGCACCGATCTTCCAAACAGTGAAAGGGTCGGGCGGGGAGAAGCCATACGGAAGAACTGATAAAGCGTTCCTGACTTCAGCCGATCCAGCCAAGTTCTCCAGGGCGGCACCTGGAGGAAGGATGCCGCAGGGACTGTAACCAATGGGAGCCCCCCCCCCAAATTCTGCTCCACACAGACTCCCCACAGGGTGATGAGCCCCGTACCAGTGTCCTAGCCAAAGCAGTGCAGCTACCCACAGCCATGCCGTGTCTGGATGTTTCCCTCCACCCCCAACCAGGCGGGAAGGTGGGTGAGAGTCAAGAACTCATCAAGTTTTGTCGTCAGCTCCCCGTACAACTCACTGTGGGTCCTGAGACAATTTCCTTCAATCTCTCTGGGATTCTATCTCCATGATTTTTTTAGAAAGCACGCTAGGTCACCTCTCAGGATCATCAAGGTTACCATCACAACCAGCTGAGCAGGGTCTGGGCTTGACTGTAGCCGGAGACTCCCCGATAGCACAGAGCCGCAACCCCGAATGTTAGCGCAAGATTCCAAGGAAGCTGGGCGCAGTGGTGCACGCCTGGATCCCAGTACTTGGGAGGCTGAGAAAGGAGGCTCACAGCTTCCAGGCTAGCCTCGGCAACTTAGCAAGACCCCGTTTCAAAATAAAAAATAAAATAGAGCTGGCAGTATAGCTTGAAAATAGAATTCCCACTGGGTTCAATCCCCAGTAAAATAATAATAACAACAACAACAATAATAATGATCATAATAAAGGTTCTAAGGCATGTCCAGACACAGTCTCTGTGCTCAGGGATTCAAAAGTGCTCTCTGGCCCCCTCTTAGGGAACTTTTCTAAAAATCTCTCCCAACAACTCCTGTTTATATCCCAAGGAAAACCAAGGAATGCAGTCATCCGCTCAGTCACACTATTACCCGGAATTGGGACATCTGTGGATAGAGGAGAAGGGGAGCCGGACGTCACCTAGACACATGGGTCTGCGTGGCTCCACAGTCTCTTCCTGGTCTCTTGGCCCTGCCCCTTGGACCAACTCATTGGGAAACGAGTTTCCCAGCGTCGCCCTGGGTGAGATTTACTAGTGATGGAAGCGGCTCCTTAGACAGAGGTAAGTGGAGCCACTGATGTGGGGAGGGACACACCAGACAGAAACTGAGTCCTGTCCCCCCTGCTGCACACCTGAGCATATCTAGTCCTCCCAAGAATATGGCGGCTTCCAGAGCTCAGTCCCCAGTCAGCTGCTGCCTCGCTCTGATGATGCCAGCAGCTGCTGTGGGTGGGAGTGGGGGGTCCATCCCCCCAGGTGGCAGGGACAGGGCTCTTTCCGATCAAGCCCCACCCTTGGTCCCGGGTCCCCTCTTTGGGACTGTAGGCAAGTCACGTTCCTTCTGCTGTCCCGTCCTTCAAATGGAAATACACTCTGTCCCACCGTATCAGGACAAAATAGGGTAACCAACAACTTTGTCTTGGTGACTTAAAACTCTAGAGGCTTGCCGGGCATGGTGGCGCACGCTTGTAATCCCTGCGCTTGGGAGGCTGAGACAGGAGGATGGCACGGGTTCGAAGCTAGCCTCGCTGGTTTAAGACACCCTGTTTCCAAATAAAATATAAAATAGGTCTGGGAGTGTCGCCCAAAGGTAGAAAGGTTCCATCCCCAGTACCACAAAAAAACAAAACAAAATAAACAAACAAAAAACTCTAGAGGCTTATTTTTTCTTGTTTCTGTTCACATTCACTTAGTGTTTTAGTCTGATTTCTGTTGCTATAACTAAATACCCGAGACTAGGTTACTTATAAAGACCTCGGTGCAAGCTAGGTAAGAAAGAGATCTATCTCTAAGCTCTACCCCCAGCCCAAGACAGTGCGTTTTATGTTGAGAAGCTGAGTGTCCTGCCGTGGGTGTCCCAGTCCTGGACTGTTGGAGCCGGGTCACAGCCAGAGTCAGAGGGCCCCAGAGGCCGCTCATGGCCACCGGATGAACTCACCTCCCTCAGGCCCACGGGCTCCTGAGAGAGCAGTGCCAGCCAGGATGCCACCTGAGCCGTGGGGAGCCGTGGTAGACTGCCAGGCGAGCCCCTCTGCAGGCGGTGCCACCCCAGGCTGTGGGCTCTGCCACAGAGGCAGATAGCCCCCAAATCTCCATAGCCCTCACAATCAAGGTACTGGGTTTTCCCCCTTTGTTTATTTATTTTTTTTATTTTGAGACAGGATCTAAGTTTGCCAGGCTGGCTAAGAACGTGCAATCCTCATGCCTCAGTCTCCTGAGTGCCTGGGATTCTAGCCATGTGCCACCATGCCGAGCTTTCTGCAGGCGGAAACTAAGGAGCTGCCACAGAGACCACAAGGCCTTGGAGCCTAAAATATTTACTGTCCAGCCCTGTAAGAAATTGTCCCAGCCCTTGCTTGGAAGTCTTGCAGCAAGCGCTATGGTTCTTTATACCTTTTACCATACCTGGCATTTAATAGGTACATAAACAATATCTATTGAAGTAACTAAAAGACCTTGAGAGCCTGTTATCTGTCCTTTTTACTGAGAGGCCCTTTCTGGCAGGGCAGGACTAGCCCAGGGATGGGTCAGTTCTCATTTGACTTCCGCAGAGACCAAGGTGGCTCAAAGATGTGTGTGTGTGTGTGTGTGTGTGTGTGTGTGTGTGTGTGTGTGTGTTATTGGGGTTGAAGCCAGGGGGACAGCCTGAGCTATATCCCAGCCCTTCTTTAAGATTTTATTTTAAAATGGGGCCTCGCTAAGCCAGGCATGGTGGCGTATACTTGTAATCCCAGCATTTGGGAGGCTGAGACAGGAGGGTCGCAGCTTGCGGACAGCCTCAGCTACTTAGTGAGGCCCTTTGCAACTCAGTGAGACCCTGTTTCAAAATAAAGAATAAAAGATAGAGATGGACGTGGTGGCGCACACTTGTAATCCCAGCATTTGGAAGGCTGAAACCGGAGGATCGCGGTTCGCGGACAGCCTCAGCTACTTAGTGAGGCCCTCTGCAACTTAGCGAGACCCTGTTTCAAAATAAAGAATAAAAAAAATAGGGCAGGAGATGTAGCTTGTAGGTCAAATGCCCTTGGGTTCCATCCCCAGAACCGCCCCCCACCACCAAAAAAAGAAAGAATAAAAAATAAGTCTAGGGGTATAGCTCAGAGGTAGAATGCCCCTGGGTTCCATCCCCAGTACTGCAAAAATTAATTAATTAGTTAATTAATAATAAAATAAATAAAACAGGGCCTAGCTAAGTATGTGAGGGCACTGTTGAGGTTTTTTCCTCCATGGTGATCTCATCTCAGCTGGGAAGCGTGGCCTCTGAGGTCGCTATCCAGGGAAGAGAAGGGAAGCAAGGTATGCTAGACCGGGAAGTTACCGGTGTCGTTTCCTCTCACAGCCCATTGGCTAGAATTGGTCACATGGCTCCGGCTTACCACTGCAAGGGAGTCTGGGAAATTCAGGGTGGTACATAGAGTATTTGTCAGGTGGAGGCTCCATCCCCAAGTAGCCACCCTCTGAGCATGAGACGATCCCCATCATATCCCATCGGCCCGGGGGGAAAAGCTCCCCTGCCAAGTCCATCCATGCTGGTGCCCAGCCGGAATTCCTGGAGGGCCTCCAACACTCCGTGCCAACTCCCGGGAGTCTGGGAACACTGAACCAATTCAACCGGCCCAGACAGCCGATGAGGAAGGGGAAGGGACCAGCCCCTAGACCGCATGGGGAAAAGCAGGGGAGAGGGCCGAATGGGCTGGAGGCTCAGCAAGGTCCTTCCGGGCAGCTCAATCGCCAGGAATTCCAGAAGGGGCCTCGCACAGCTGCACTGAGCGGGGAGGAACTTGCAGGAACTCAGTGTCCTTCACGAGGATTAGAAACTTTGTCTCAGCCCTGCTGCGTACCCACCTCAGGGCCACCAGAGGTTCGAGGCTTCCTTGGCCATCTGCACTGGCATGGACCAAAGATAGAGCTAAGATGAGGTACAGGGGCCTGGCATGGTAGAGCACACTTGAAATCCCAGTACTTGGGAATCTGAGACAGGAGGATCACAGGTTCGAGGCCAGCCTCAGCAACTTAAGTGAGATGCTGTTTCAAAAATAAAAGGAATAAGCCAGGAGTGGTGGCGCACGCTTGTATTCTCAGCATTTGGGAGGCTGAGGTAGGAGGATCGCGGTTTGCGGACAGCCTCAGCTACTACATAGTGAGGCCCTTTGCAACTCAGTGAGACCCTGTTTCCAAATAAAGTATAAAAAATAGGGCTGGGGGTGTAGCTCAGAGGTTAGAATGCCCCTGGGTTCCAAGTCTGGTACCTAAAAAAAAAAAAAAAAAAAAAAAAATTCTCCTCAGTTTACAGATGAAGAAGCCAAGGTGTGGACAGGCAAAGGGATTTACCCAAGATTTCACCACAGCTAGTGAAGCCAGGCTAAAGGTTTATGTTTAAAAGCATCACATGGCCGGGCGTGGTGGCGCACGCTTGTCATCCCCGCGCTTGGGAGGCAGAGACGGGAGGATCGCGCTAGTTTGGAGCCAGCCACGCTAGCTTAAGAGACCCTGATTCCAAATAAAAAAATATAAAATAGGTCTGGGAGTGTAGCCCGGAGGTAGAAGGGCTTCCAGGAACCCCAGTACCACCAATAAATAAATAAATAAATAATAAATAATAAATAAAAGCATCACATGATGGAAATTTCCATAAGAATAAAGATGTGGCCCTCATCCAGGCCCAACAGTTAAAAAGCCACCACCAAGGCAGGTGTGGTGGCTCAAGCCTATAATCCCAGGACCTGGAAGGCTGAGAGAGGAGGATTGCAGTTTTGAGACCAGCCTCAACAACGTAGCAAGACCCTTAGCAATTTAGCGAGACCCTGTTTCAAAATTAAAAAAATAAAAAGGGCTAGGGGTGTAGTTCAGAAATAGAATACCCTGAGTATAATCCCCGGTACCAAAAGAAAAACAAAACATACAAACTCTCAGCAAAATTTTATTTCATGTGTCCTGATACCCACCATGCCCTGGTTACTTTAGCACAAACCCCAGGCCTCACCCTTAGATATTTCAGCCCGAATCTCCAGCAGGTAAAGAGCCACGCTCATAACCATGAGGTCTAGCAGGAGTGGGCGTCAATAATATTTGTTGAGAGCCAGGCGTGGTGGCGCACGCTTGTAATCCCAGCATTTAGGAGGCTGAGACAGGTGGATGGAGATTCGCAGACAGCCTCAGCTACTTACCCTTTGCAACTCAGTGAGACTCTGTTGCAAAATAAAAATAAAAATAAAATAGGGCTGGGGGTGTAGCTGGGAGGTAGAATGCCCCTGGGTTCCACTCCCAGTACCGCAAAATAAATAATAAATAAATAAATAAATAAATAAATAAATAAACTTGTTGAATTGAATTAAGTGACCAATCTCTAAGCACCTGCCAAGCCAAAGGTGTATTTGTGGGTCTCTAGAAGGCATCCAGTCGTGGTGAGGAGCTATCAGGACACACAGTGGCTTTGGGTTCAGATCCTGACTCTGCCGTCGCTGTGGTCACAGGACACTGGGTGAACTCGGGGATGGAGGTGCGAGTCTCCGCCTCCTCGTCTAGAGTCTGAACATCGAACACCGCCGTAGCTTACCAAGTCAGGTCTGAGGACAGGATGTGGCACCTGCCGGGTAGAGAGTCCACTCACGGCAAAGGGATCTGCCAGGTACCTGACCTCGGATGACTCATCGGGTCAGTTTAGGCCTCAGTCTTCTTATCTGTAAAATCTGTGAAAACAACACCTGCCCCAAAGGATCTGCTGTGAGGAGTGAGTTAGTGTGTGCTGGGCGTCCGATGCCTGGCGCTTAGTAGTGCTAATAACCAATTTCTGATGAGTTACTGGTTATCAGGAGCCCGCAGAAGGAAAAGGTACTGTCCGTGGTAAAGGCCATCATCCCGTAAGATAGAGCGGTTGTGGATCAGGCGATGTTTCTGATTAGGGCGCCAGCTCTCAAGAGAGAGAATTTTTCCCCCAGGGGATACTTGACCCCATATGGCTAAGGACATTTAGGCTGTTATCATTGGGCCAGCGGGAAGCTCCTCCTGGCCTCTCTTGAGCAGAAGCCAGGTATGCTGCGAGCTACTCTACAAAGCCCAGGACAGTCCCTACAACACACGATGTTCTGATCCTCAATGTCGGCCCCGAGGTTGAGACCCCGTGGGTGGGGGTGGGGGCTGGGAGGGGGCTGGCTCTGTTACAGAGGCTTCGAGACTAAGGCCTTTGTCATCTGAGGCCGTGTCAGGCTCCCCAAAGCAACAGGATGTTTTCCACCTAGACTGGAGTAGCAATTCTCTGGTTCTTTGGGGCAGGCGGCTGGCGGGGGCAGCGTGCCCGGTGCATGTCCTTTTCCCTGAAGCTGGTTTGGGGGTGGGGGCGGGGGGTGCTGCGGAACGAGGGGCCCCAGCTTCCGGCTGTAGCATGGGGCAGGTGGCTGTGGACGGGGTGGGATGTGCTTCTGGTGCCAACCTGGAGGCCAGGGAGGGGTCTGGGATGAGGCGGAGGCGGCGCAGAGCGCGGGCAGGGCTCGGGGCTTTGGGCCAGCTCATCGCCATTGGGGCCTGGCCGTCCCAGCTGCCGCGGGTGACCTGGGCCTAGGACTTAACCTGCCCGGCCTCCCTTTGCTCATCTGTGAAATGAGCGTGACAATTTCCCCTGTGAGGATTTATCCAGAAGGTAGAACAAAGGCCCGGCAGCGCAAAGAGGGTTGCCCAAAAGCCAGAGGAGCCAGGCTGGAACCCAAGCCTCTTAATTCTCCATCCAGGCGTTCCTGCACACTCCTTCTCCCATCCACCCATCCGTCCAGTCATCCATGGTAAGAGATTGGAGGACAGGATGAGCAGGGCTCAGCGAGTGGAGGGCCCTGTAGACCCCGGTACAGAGTTTGGACATTATTCTAAGAAGGAATGGAAGCCACCGAGGGTCTTCGGTGTGTGGTCTAATCTATATTAGAAAAGGACTGTTGGACTGCCACGGGAGAACAGCCTGGGGGTGGGCAAGAGGGAACGCAGGAGGGTCAGGGGCAGCGATAACAGTGGCTCAGACCAGGTTAGGAGGACGGGGTGGGGAGAAGGGGGGAAAGTCAGGGTCCCCATGGGAGGAAGAGGGACCAGTGAGTCCTGCTCAAGAATTGGGATAAGCTGGGCGTGGTGACGCACGCTTGCAATTCCAGTACTTGGGAGACTGAGACAAGAGGATCCCTGGTTTGAGATCAACCCCAGCAACTTAGCAAGACCCTGTTTCAAAAAGAAAAGAAAAAGAAAACAGTAGGGATGTAACTGGGAGGTAGAGAGCCCTTGGGTTTAATCCCTAGTACCAAAAAAAAAAAAATTGGGATAAAGTAGAGGCAGGGAGGATGGGGAGGCAGGCAAGGCCTGGGTTTGGTTGGCTGAGACTGAGCCCATAAGACGGGAGGAGCCAGGCAGGGGCTGAGGGCAGAATGGACCCAACAGGTCCATTCCGGGGTGTTAAGCCAAGAGCCCCCCAGGAGACGCCCTCCTGCGGGTAGCACTCACACGTACAGCGGAGGACGAGGCTCCCCTGTCGGGCGTGCACGGGGCTGGGATCTCCAGTTTGGTTGAGATGGTTCGGGGAATCGGCAGGAAGGAGAGCCAAGGCCCGGGCCCTTTCTGGTTCAAAAGCAAACGCGATCCAGCAAGAGTCTGCGGAGGAGCAGCAGCAGCCAGCCAGAAGGAGCAGCGAGGAGAAGGACCGAGAGGAGAGGGCGCTGTTGGGGGTACGCCTGGCGCATGATCAGTCCGCAAGCGAGACACCCTAGAACGTAGGAGGTCCGTTGCAGTTGGTAAATACTGCCGATAACTCAAACACGCTCGAAGATTGCCCAGAAAGGCCCTCCTGCAGAAAGAAGGCTTTCCGCTGTCATCTTGACCCCAGAGTCCCACCCTCTGTAGCCAGAGCCGGGGCCACTGGAGAGGTGTGTGAGGGCGGCTCCAGGGTCCAGCTTTCAGGCCTGGGATCTACTCTGAGTTCAGTTTGTCCCTGTGTATGGCCTGGAGCAGCCCCAGAAGCCCGAGGAGCCTGCCCTGCTTCACCTGCATCCCAAATGGAGGTCCCTTTGGGGACAGAGGGGCCAATGGGATCAGAGCAGGAGATGAAGGGGGCTAGGACCAGGCCACCCATGCCATGGGTGCTCTCTCTGACACACAGGGGCCCTGCTTCGGGCACATAGAGGCTGCTGGTTCTCAGCCCCAGCTGTTGCATGCAGAATCCAAGAGGAATACAGCCATGTCCAGGCCTACCCAGCCCCTGCAGGTCCTCTGGGAGCGGAGCCCAGGTATCTTCATTCTCGTTATTACCGTTCCTGTTGGTCTTGAGTGGATTCCCACACACATCTGGCATTGACAACCAATGGGGAAACCGAGTCCCTACGGCTCTAACCCTAACTCTCTTCTACCCTGAATTCCCCCTGCCTGCAAGCAAGTCTGTCCTTTTATAAAAGATATCTGGGACAGAAGTATGGTGGGTCATTAAGAATCTGGGCCTGGAATGGTGGCACGCACCTGTCATCTCAGTACTTGGGAAGCTGAGACAGGAGGATGGCAGGTTCAAGACCAGCCTCAGCAACCTAGTGAGACTCTGTTTCAAAACAAAATAAATAAAGCCGGGTGTGGTGGCGCACACTTGTAATCCCAGCATTCGGGAGGCTGAGACAGGAGGATCGGGGTTTGCAGACAGCCTCAGCTACTTTAGTGAGGCCCTCTGCAACTCGGTGAGACCCTGTTTCAAAATAAAGAATAAAAAACTAGGGCTGGGGGTGTTGCTAGGAGGTAGAATGTCCCCTGGGTTCCATCCCCAGCACTGCATATAAATAAATAAATATAAATAAATAAAATAAATAGGGCTGGGGATAGAATTTGGAGGTAACATGCCCCTGAGTTCAATCCTTAGCACCAAACAGGAATAATAATGATATAATAATAATAATAATAATGTGGGCGCTGTCCTTAAACCTATCTGGTTACTCTTTAGCTATGTGACCTGGAGCAATTCTGGGAAAGATATAACCTTAAATAACAGTCGTATGACTTTTTATAGTTAGCAAGGCCTATTTGTTTGTTCATTCATTCACTCATTCATTCATTCATTTATGGTGCTGGAGATTGAACTCAAGGGCGTTCTACCTCCAAGCTACACCCCCAGCTCTTTTTATTTTATTTTATTTTATTTTATTTATATATATATATTTTTTTTATTGGTGCATTGTAATCATACATCACATTGGAGTACAAGACTTGAGAGGATATACAAACACACATCATCCAATTAGCCCTCATCCAGCCCCCATCCCGTTCCCTCCCCCTCCCTCGATCCCATGCTTGTTTGGTGATTAACTTTGATACATTTGTTTATGTACATCATGAGTTTTACAGAGATACCATCCTCCGCTATCCCATCCCCTCGAATTGGTCACCTTAATTGCTCCTTTAGGGCCCTTTCCTCAACTAGACCTCCTTCTATTATCCCTTTCTTCCTAGTTTTTGCGAATTAGAGAAAGTATCTGGTTTTTTATTTTCCGTGATATTTCTCTGTGTATGCCACATTTCAAGTTCCGCTCCCACTCTTGATGGCCCCGGCACTGGCCTGGTCACCCGGAAGACTCTGATCCCAACCTCGCTGGCTCCAGCACCGGCCTTGCCTCATAACATGCCCCAATCCTGGCCTCGCTGGCCCCGGCACCGGCCTAACCCCTCGGCAGGCTCCGATCCCGGCCTCGGAGGCTCCAGCACCGGCCTTGCCTCACGGCAGGCTCCGATCCTGGCCTTGCTGGCCCCGGCACCGGCCTAACCCCTTGGCAGGCTCCAGTTCCGGCCTCAGAGGCCCCAGCACCGGCCTTGCCTCATGGCAGGCTCCGATCAGCCCTTTTTATTTTGAAACAGGATCTCACCTGGCATGGTGGCCACACTTCTATAATCCTAGCACTTGGGAGGCTAAGACAGGAGGGTCTTAGGTTTGAAGCCAGCCACGGCAGTTTAGTGAAGTTCTCAGCAACTTAGTGAGACCCTGTTTCCAAATTTAAAAATTTAAAAATAGGACTATGGGTATAGCTCAAAGAAAGAATGTTCCCGGCTCAATCCCTAGCATGAAAGAAAAAGAAGGAAATAAAGAAATGAAAGAAAGAAAGAAAGAAAGAAAGAAAGAAAGAAAGAAGAGAGAGAGAAAGAAGAAAGAGAGGAAAGAAAGAGAGGAAAAGAAACAGGGTCTCACTAAGTGGCTGAGGGTCTCACTAATGCTGAGACTGGCCTTGAACCTGAACTCCTCCTGACAAGGCCTTTTGACACACGCCATCTCTTTGAACCTCTCCCATCTCTCCCATAATAAAGGGAGAGGGAAAGCATTAGTTCCATTTTCTGGTTGGGGCAACTGAGATTCGGAGATGAAGTCACACACCAAAAGACACTCATCTGGGGTCAGGGTGTAGCTTTTCTTTCTCCTTTGCCAAAAGGAGCCCAGAATTAAGGAGATCCACGATGGAGCCTGGCCTGGGACAGGGCCTGGGTTACAGGAGATGTTTGGAAACTGTTCGATGAATAAAAGAACTAAAGGATGGATCATAGAAGGTTCTAACCAGGGTCCTACGATGACCCCGGCCTTTACTCCAGTGGAGAAGGGAAGATATTAACCACCCCGGGCAGCTTGGGTGCAGAAGCATGCTCCTGTCTACGTGCAGCCTGCGTCGCTCTGACTCATGCCCTTTCCTGGAAGAGACCCATTTTACAGGCGCAAAGCTGAGGCCGGAGCCAGCAGGTGGACAAGAGCATCTACTTCCTGATCCAGAGACTTTTCTGACATCTTAGAATTTTAAAAATCATGGAATTTTCAAGGAAGTTCTGGGTAAAGTCCCTCTGGGGGTATCAAAGGCCTAATTCTGGGTTTTTGTTTTGTTTTGTTTTGATTTGATTTTTTCCCCAAAGGCAACTTCTGCACTTTTGACCAGTGTGGACCAGGTATCACCTGGGCATAGGGTGCCTGTCACATTAATGATGGGTGGTCGGTTTTCTTCCTGACACCCACCCTTCTTCACATCCCATGCTGGACACTGGGCTCAGCGTTCGACTTATGCAATTTTGGGGGTCGGCAAACTTTTTCCATAATGGGCCAGAGAGCGAATATTATAGGCTTCACGGGCCACGCAGACTCACGACGCCGCATCTATCCATCTCTACTGCTCTAGCGTGAGAACCGCCACGTGCAAGCCCAGGAGCTTGTCTGCGTGCCAGTAAAAAATTCTTTATGGATGCTTAAATTCGAATTTCATATCATCTGGAATCGCAAAATGTCATCCTTCTTTTGGTTTATTTTTCAAGTGTTAAAAATAATGCAAAAACCACTCTTGGCTCCCAGGCTGTATGGATGGGCAGCAGGTTCATTTGACCCAAAGGCCATAATTTGATAACAACAACCATATAAGGCAGATTTTGTGGTCACCCTATTTTACTTTATTTTTATTTTTGGTGGTACTGAGGATTGGACCCAGAGGTATTGTCTTCTGAGCTACATCCCCAGCCCAATTTTATTCTTTAGGTTGAAACAGAGTCTTGCTGAGTCTCTGAGGCTGTCCTTGAACCTGAGATCCTCCTGTCTCAGCCTCCTGAGTCCTGGGATTAAAGGTGTGCATCACTGCCCGGCTATTAGCCCCATTTTAAAGAGGAGGAATGTGAATCTCGGCAAAGTTAAGAAATTTATGTAGCCAGATGTGGCGGTGCACACTTGTATCTCAGGACTTAGGAGGCTGAGACACGCTGGTGGGCTCACAGACAGCCTCAGCTACTTAGTGAGGCCCTCTGCAACTTAGTGAGAACTTGTTTCAAAATAAAGAATAAAAAGCCGGGCGTGGTGGCGGACGCTTGTAATCCTAGTGATTGGGAGGCTGAGACAGGAGGATCGCACGGGTTCGAAGCCAGCCTCAGCTACTTAGTGAGGCTCTCAGGAACTTAATGAGACCCTGTTTCCAAATAAAGTATAAAATATGTCTGGGAGTATAGTCCGGAGGTAGAGAAGCCCCTGGGTTCCACTCCCAGTACTACCAAAAAATAAAATAAAATAAAATAAAATAAAATAAAATAAAATAAAATAAAATAAATAGAAGCCAGGCATGGTGGCACACACTTGTAATTCCAGCATTTGGGAGACTGAGACTGGAGGATCTCGGTTCAAGGCCAGCCTCAGCTACTACTTAGTGAGGCCCTTCGCAACTCAGTGAGACCCTGTTTCAAAATAAAGAATAAAAAATCGGGCTGGGGGTGTAGCTCGGAGGTAGAATGCCCCTGGGCTCCATCCCCAGTGCCGCCAAAAGAAAAAAGAAATTATGTAGCGTCACAAATTCTATGGACGGAGGCAGTCGGGTCCTGGATGCGGACTCTTCGCCATGCGGGCATGGAAGCTTCAATTGGAAGAAGACTGACTCTAGATATGGGGGTAAACTGAGGCCCAGGGAGGCGATGGAGGGACACCCGCCCAGGCGTACACCCGGGACCCTGACCCCGCCCAGGGCTTGTCCTTCCACGCTTATTCCAAATATTTCTCGTCCGTTAAGCAGACCTG